>NW_024080863.1:354240-647776 GCF_003009895.1 Hyaena hyaena | reverse complement strand
TAAAATGTGTTTCTTGTAGAAAGCAAATAGATGGGTTTTGTTTTTTTATCCATTCTGCTACCCTATGTCTTTTGATTGGAGCATTCAGCCCATTTACATTCAGTGTTATTATTGAAATATATGGGTTTAGGGTCATTGTGTCGTTATTGGGATTCATGCTTGTGGTGGTGTCTCTAATATCTTGCATTCCTTGCAACATTTCCCTCAGAGAGTCCCTCTCAGGATTTCTTGTAGGGCTGGTTTAGTGGTGGCAAATTCTTTCCAATTTTGTTTATTCGGAAAGACTTTTATCTCTCCTTCTATTCTGAATAACAGGCTTGCTGGATAGAAGATTCTTGGCTGCATATTTTTTCTGTTCATCACATTGAAGATCTCCTGCCATTCCTTTCTGGCCTGCCAAGTTTCAGTAGATAGGTCTGCCACCACTCTGATAGGTTTCCCTTTGTATGTGAGGGCCCTTTTCTCCCTAGCTGCTTTCAAAATTCTCTCTTTGTCCTTATATTTTGCCAGTTTCACTATGATATGCCGTGCAGAAGATCGATTCAAGTTACATCTGAAGGGAGTTCTCTGTGCCTCTTGAATTTCAACACCTACTTCTCTCCCCAGGTTGGGGAAGTTCTCTGATATAATTTGTTCCAGGACTCCTTTAGCACCTTTCCCTCTCTCTTCCTCTTCTGGGATTCCTATGATATGGATATTGTTCCGTTTGATTGTATCCCTGAGCTCTTGAACTCTTCTTTCATGTTCCTGGATCAGTTTATCTCTCTTTTTCTCAGTTTTCTCTTTTTCTTTAATTGTGTCTTCTAAATCACTTATTCTCCTTTCTGCCTCTTCAATCCGTGCATTGGATGCCTCCAGTTTATTATGTATCTCATTTATAGCATTTTTAAATTCATCATAACTATTTTTAAGCTCCATAGTGTTTGTAGCAATAGTTTCTCTGATGTCTTCCATGCTTTTTTCAAGCCCAGTGATTAATTTTATGATTTTTTGTTCTAAGTTCTTGTTCAGTTATGTTGCTTATATCTGTTTTGAGCAGTTCTTTAGCTGTCATTTCTTCCTGGAATTTCTTTGGAGGAGAGTTCTTCCATTTCGTCATTTTGGTTAGCTTTCTATCTCTTGTTAACTTTAAAAACTTGTTGTACACTCTGCCCCTGCGAGTTGTGGTATATTAAAGAGGGCTCTTTGACTGTTCAGGGCCTGTCTGTTCAGGAAGTGTTCTTTGAATGGTGTCTCTTGGTTTCTCTTGTTGAGTGTTTGGTTATTTTGTTTCCCAACTCGTAGCAGTATTTGGGACTCTCCACCATGTGTAGTTTGGCTTGTTTCTTGAGGTAGCCCTGGAAAAAGAAAACAGACAACCACAGAGGGAACAAAGGTACACAAATGCACAGACAAAACCAATAAACATGCAAACCCAGGCTCAGGTAAAAACACCACCATCAACAACAAAACAGTTCTCTGGCGGGGATGGGCGTGGCTTAGTGTAGGCAGGTCTCGCCTCCACTGTGTCCGCCACTGGCTGCTCCTTGAGGCCCCACCTTGAGGCCCCGCCTTGGTGGTTGTGGGAGAAGAATGGCATCACCCCAGTCCCTTCTCAACCAAGTGTTTTAAATCACTTCTTTGGGTCCCATCTCCCTGTGCTGAGGATGTAGCCAAGGTGGGTTGAGTTCTATGCCCCACACCCCGCCTCTTTTCCAGGTCCCAGTCCCTGGGCTTTGTTTATACCACCGTAAACAGTCCTGCAGGTCGCTGCTTCCCTGCTGCCCAGGGTTGAGTAGGGGGCGGGGGACGTGTCGTAGCCTCAGACCTCCAGGGTCAAGCAGCAGTACAACCTGAGTGCCTGCGGGGAACGCAGCAGCTTCAGGTCTGCAGAGTCCTCAACACCGCGGGCTGTTTGCAGTGCCCAGCAATCACCAGGCCGCTGCCCCAGGGATGGTGCTGGGGGCACTGTAGTGCAGTTTTTTCTGGCACCTTCTGGGATCGGGGGCACCTAGTTGAAAGTCAGCACCCCAGGCAGAACTAAAAAACACTCTTTCCAAGCCAAGGTTTTTCTCTTCTCCAGGGACAGTTCTATGAGCAATCTCAGCTTTTCTTTCCTTTCCCCTGGACTCGTGGCAGCTCACCCCAGCTCACTGCGGCTCATCACTCACTGCAGCTGTGCACAAGCCGGGCTCCCTGCCCTCCCTCTGTATTTCCAGGTCCTATCCCGCTTTTATCTTCCCCAGGTCACACTCACGCCCTTCTGAAGCTTCCTTCCCAGTGTGTTCTGTCTTTCTCTTCCCAAACTCCGGTGGCTCAGTGTCCTATGACTTCAGGCCTTCTCTGTTTGAGAAATGGGTGCAACCGAAATGCACAGAGCTTGCTACTTCTCCGCCATCTTGCCCTGTTCTCCCTAATTTGCTCTTATTTTTTTAGTTTCCTAAGGTAGAAACTTAGATGGTTGGTTTTATAATTTTCTTCATTTCTAATAGATGCATTCAGTGCCATAAATTTCCCTCTAAACACTGCTTTTGCTGCATCCCATTACTTTTTTTTCACCTACAATATATACAATTTTTATTTGCTGAACAATACCTCAATAAAGCTGGGGGAAAAAGAGGAAAATGTTGTGAAACAGGAAATTAGGAGTTTCAAGTGTTGACTACTTATTAAGCATTCAGTAATGCTTTAGTGTTATCAGAGGCTCAATTTGGTATAACATTACCAAATGGTTGTGATGAGAACTTTTGCATCATAGGTAGTGAGAAATGCCTGACTGGGGTGTGATGGTCATTGTAGAAGTCTTTTGGAAGCACATTGCCTTTGTGGAGTTTCCATCCTGTATCAGAGAGGTCCATGGTTTGGAGTGTCTTGCTTCTATCTGTCCTTCTCTCACTCTCTGGTCTGCAAAGCCACTTAGAAAAGCCCCAGCATCATCCTGCTCATGATGCCCTTTGCGAGAATTCAGCTACCTTGTGAAGGCTGCCAACTCCTGTTATATCTAAGAACTGGCAGGCTGGACCTCCCAGAGCCAGGAGGAAGAGAGAAGTGTCTTCTAACTCTCTTTCAGTTCTACCTGAATGGAGACTTTCATCAGATGTTGTATAATAAGATCTCTCATAACTCCATCTCACTAATTTTGATAAATTGTTTTAATTAATTTTCATTTAGTTTGAAATATTTTAAAATTTCTCTTGGATTTCTTCTTTGGCCCTTGTGTTATTTAGAAATGTGTTGTCTAACCTCCAAGTATTTTCCCTCTATCCTTCTGTCATTCATTTCTAATGTTATTCCACTATGGTCTGAGAGCAGACGTTGTATGACTTCTATTCTGACAATTCTATGAAAGTGTGCTTTATGGCCCAGGATATGTTCTACCTTAAGTAAATGTTCTACATGAGCTTGAGAAGAATGTGCTTTTGTTGCTGTTGGCTTAAGTAGTCTATAGATGTACGTTATATCCAGTTGATTGATGATGTTGTTGAGTTAAACTATGTCCTTGCTGATTTCTGCTTGCTGGATCTATTTCTGGTAGAGAGATACTGAAATCTCCAACTGTAATAGGGGATTCATCTCCCTCTCCTTGTAGTTTTCAGTTTTTGCCTTATATACTTTGATGATCTGTTGTTAGATGCATAGAGGATTGTTTTCTTTTCTTGGAAAACTGATTCCTTAATCATTTTGTAATGCCCCTCTTTATGACTGATAACTTTCCTTGCTCTGAAGTCCTGTCTCCCTGAAATTAATATAACTACTTTTTTATTCTTTTGATTAATTTTGCATAGTATATCTTTCTCCAACCATTTGCTTTTACTCTATATGTGTCCTTATATGTAAAGTAGGTTTCTTATCAATATAAAGATAATATTGATTTTTTTCTATTGAATAATTCTTAGTTTAGGGAAATTCTGAACTTTGCAATGCTGTCAAAATTGGTCACTTATAGGTGGCTAAAAAATCACAAATGATCAGTTTTACAAAAGAAAAATAATTTAAAATAATATCACAAAATGTAAATATTTAATTTATAAAATATCACAGAAATACATAGTATAAATTATAACATTAAAAATTTTTTGATGTTTTATTTATTTCTGAGAGAGAGCATGAGCAGGGGAGGATCAGAGAGAGAGGGAGATACAGAATCTGAAACAGGCTCCAGGCTCTGAGCTGGCTGTCAGCACAGAACCCGACGTGGGGCTCAAACCCACGAACCGTGAGATCATGACCTGAGCCGAAGTCGGATGCTTAACTGACTGAGCCACCCAGGTGCCCCTCAACTATAACATTTTAAAATGACTTTCTCTGTAGATAACTTTTAGCAAAGCTTTCATTCCCTTGTTACTGAAATTTTTTTTTGCTCACAAAATTGTCTTTCACCGAATATCCTTGAAAATATCTTCTGTGTCATCTTTATTCCTCAGATACCAAAATTTCCCTGAGAGTTTTTCAGGGATTAATCAACACTGGAGTTTGGGCGATGTGACAGCCAGCTCTATTTTTAAAAATAATGATAATAATAAAAAAATAAATTCCCAGCAGGGGGCTTTAGGAGGCTTATAATTGTCAGGTGTGTATGATTAAGAATTGTGGCTGTAAGACATAGATTAAAGCAAAGAAGTGCTTTGAGGGTTAATTTGGGAACACACTATCCCTACTGGGATGGAGCAGATTACTTGGGTAATGCAATTCTGTGTTTGATTCCCAGAGCAATCCATTCTTTTGCCCAACGGAATTCTTGAATTTTTATTTCTGGCCACAAGGTGGCATCTGATTTTCATTAATATAAGAATCCCACACCTCCGCTTGTCCCTGGAAACCCGCCTCTGTCTCAGCTTCTGGAAGCTTATTGTACCAGAATATTTTTCTAATGGCAACATCTCTAAAGGAAGTTGCATTAACTTCTGTTTGTCTAGGGGCCTTGAAGCAAACCTTTTCTCATCTGGTAAGTCATATCTGAATCAAGGTATGCTCGTGTATTTAAAAATTTTGCAATTGATCTTTGGGTTGAATATCTATCATAGTTTGGGAACTTCCACCATGTCTTTCTTTGCCTTTCAGCCAAGAGAGGCGGCACAAAGTATTTTGACACATATGCCACACACATACCATTTTGCTTATGAGTGGGAGGGTACAGAAGAGGTTCACTCAAGTCTACCTTTCAGGCTAGGTCTATGCAAGGTACATGTGTGAAATAACCATAAAGGAAAAACTCACAAGGCAAACTAAATTCCAGACCACTCTTATGAGTAAAGTCTCTAGCTCCACGAGGGGAGGGATCAAGTTCACCATCGTGTCCCCCTTACCTTGGACAGTACTGGCGCCTAGTAGGTGCTCAAAACCAACCAACCAACAAACAGCAACAACAAAACTTATGGAATGCATGGGTGAAGGAGGCTGAAAAGTGTTTTGTGGAAGAGTGGAGTGAAGCTGACTCTAAACTATGGGTGCAGGTTGGATGGAGAAAGTCCAGGTGGGGATGTGTGTTGCAACCTGGGGAGTCAGCACTAAGGTCAGGGCCCTGGTGAGGGCTGTGCCTTCTCCAGGGGGGTGTTGAGAACCATTTTAATGAACTGTCAAAATGCAAAGTACATTAAAATGAGAACCATTTTAATGAACTGTCAAAATGCAAAGTCTCGGGGACACCGAGAAAGACACCTGGTGCCTATGTAGGTAACAACACCAGGCAATATGGGACATCTGGCCTTACTTAGGGTGGCATAGAACAGACTGGGTCTTTCCAAGCCGGAAACGATCCACCTGGCTGTTCACACCAGGGCCCCTTAGCCAGACCTGCTCCAATCATGCCCGATATTTGAAAAGCCTTTTCCTGTTTAGTAAGTGTCTTTTCAAACACCAACGTGTTTAATACTGACAATATCCCTGTGATGTCAGCACAGTTAGTGTCTCTGCTTTACAGATGGGAAAGTTGAGGCTCAGAGAGGTGACATGACTTGCCCAAGGTCACTTGGCCCACTGGTCTGACCCTGCGTATTGAAGGATGGGCAAAGTGAGAGTTAGCAAGGATCTGACAGACCAAAATATGAGTTTCCCACTTCTCATTCTGTGTTATTACAGCCCAAAGGCAGTAATAGACACAGCTCCTGCCTCGCTGAAAAAAAGGAAACAATGGTTTTTCTTCTACTATTTCCTTCCCTAATGTTTTTGCCGTGTATATGGTCCAAGGATTTTCTTTTTCTTTTTTTTTTAAATTTAATGTTTATTTGAGAGAGAGAGAGAGAGAGAGAGAGAGATGGAGACAGAGCGTGAACAGCAGAGGAGCAGAGAGAGAGAGATGGAGACACAGAATCCAAAGCAGGCTCCAGGCTCTGAGCTGTCAGCAAGGAGCCTGATACAGTGTTCAAACTCACGAACCATGAGAACCATGACCTGAGCCGAAGTCAGATGCTTAACCAACTGAGCCACCCAGGCGCCCTTAAAGGCTTTATATTTCAATGAAAGCATAGGGGTAAAGAATTGGTAAAATGCCATCAAAGTAGAACAACAAAGAGGAAAGATCTCAGAGTTTTTTAGCCAAGAGCACGTTAACTTACAATCGAAGCTATTTGCATCATTTTCATTCCGCTTTTAAGATCTTTGCACTCAAGGAGCTTGCAGTCTAGTTGCATAGAGAAAGCACACGCATGCTCAGTGTAGCAGATCTTGTGACCTGTGGTACATGGCTCTAAAAAAAAGTCAGCGCTTAGTAACCTCACAGTTTTCTCTGGAGCTGAGGCAGGTCGCTCAGCTGTGGCAGGTATGTCCTGGAGGACAAAGGAGACAAGACTCCTTGGCCATAGGCCCCAGCCTCCCCTCTTTAGTTAGGACAACGCTCAGCTCAGCACACACCCCGTGGTTCCTCAGAGGGTCCCAGTGGGTGTGGCCTCGTTGGCAGCTAGTTTATAATGAGTCCTTGGCTGTTTTTATTTCTTCCACTGTCCAGCGGGGGGCACACTGGCTTTGAGTGGGGAGGATCAAGAGAAGGCCATTCTAGAAGACATGGGACCATCCTGAGCTGGAATTGCAGGTTTGGAAAGGAGCCAAAGAGGACTGCTTGGCTAGAGTAGGGCAAGGAGATGGGCTTTAGACTGGGGGGCAGACTGGGGTGTGGCTGTGTTGGGCCTTGAGCCCAGGTAGCTTTCTTTGCTCAGGATTCTATTACAGGTGGTGGTTCTGCTTTTCTTTGGAGTCAGGCTGCGAAAGGAATTCTTTTTTCCATGGCAAACATTTTCCTGGTGAATTTTTTTCTTCATGTGTCAGTACTTTCGGTGTTCATACATCAAATCATACTAAAAGGATGACTATAAACAAGACGCAGTCTCTCTCTTTTCATGAACAGCACAACAGGTGATAGTAAACCCAGTTTATAGTCCACCATCAAGTGTGGCTCTCCCATTAGTTCACTTTTTGACAGGTCATTAAGAGTATCTTCAAATCCAATAGTCTCATCATGAGCCCTCAAAATATCCAGTGAAAGGTCTGATGAGCTTGAAAGAAATGCAAGAGGCTGAATGTGCTGCATGGCCTTGAATTCCATTTGTAATCTGAGTGGAGCCAATAGACCCAGGATGGTCCTCAGTGTGGGAAGATTCATTTTCTCTTGGTTGAGCTTTTTCTTCAGATAATTCAAGAGCAAACGTTATTTTTCACCCAAGGAAGACCTTTTCAAAGAAGATCATGACTTTCAAAAGGTCCACTTGCGGAAAGTTCAGTAGCAGGAATACTATCCTTTAGCGGAGAGCCAAGCCCTCTGGCATTCATCTTCGTCTAGCTCTGTGAACAGCCTCTCAGCCCCGTTACCATCAGCCAGCCCCACTGCTCGCTTTTTCCTAGTGAATTGTTAAGCCCAGAATTACTAGAAAAATCTGATTTTCCCCTTACTGTCCCTTCCTTCTGGCCAAGGAGCCTCCTCCCCTGTCAAAGCTCCCCTGTCTCAGCTTTTCCCAGCTTTCACTGTGCGTTAGCACTTTCTTTATGCTGATAGTGTGGAGCTTTAAGAAAAGGATTTGGCAAAATGCCCTCTGTTTTCGGGCATCTGTGTTTGCACCTGTGATGCTTTCTTAGGGTAAGAGCCGAGGGCAGGGTGCCTGTTTGAGTGTTGGCAACACCTCTCAGAACATTCTAGGAGCTTGTCAATCAGACAGTGCCAGTCAGGTGTTGAGTTTCAGTCTCATTTCTTTTTTTTTTTTTAATTTTTTATGACATTTTACTTATTTTTGACACAGAGAGACAGACAGTGTGAGCAGGGGAGGGTCAGAGATAGGGAGATACAGAATCTGAAATAGGCTCCAGGCTCTAAGCCGTCAGCACAGAGCCCAACAGGGGGCTCGGACCCACGAGCCATGAGATCATGACCTGAACTGAAGTCGGACGCTTAACCGACTGAGCCACCCAGGCGCCCCTTCAGTCTCATTTTTTTTCTTTTTTCTTTTTTTTTAAAAATATTTTTATTTATTTCTAGGAGAGAGAGAGAGAGAGAGACAGCGTGAGCAGGGGAGGGTCAGAGAGAGAGGGAGACACAGACTCTGAAATAGGCTCCAGGCTCTGAGCTGGCAGTCAGCACAGAGCCCGACGCGGGGCTCGAACCCACGAACCGCGAGATCATGACCTAAGTGAAAGTCGGACACTTAACCGACTAAGCCACCCAGAACAGTCTCATTTCTTAAGACGGCTAGGAGGCTCACAAGGGTGCAACCACCTGCCAGTTTTTCCTTGTTCTTCTGCGACCCAATCACTGACCTGGCCGTCACAGCACAGCTGCTCCATTGGCTCACTCAGCTGATGTGACTTTGGGAAGCCCAGCACAGTACTGGTAAAATTGTTACAGTCTATGAACTTTCTTGGTTTGGCAAAAGACCCCAAGAACCTGCTTCTCCTGTCAGCATCAGTCAGCAATACTTTTGGCTAATCAGCCTGCGAACGTGCAGAGTACTTTCTAGATTGCAAAGCACTTACATATGCATCAGCTTGCTTTCTCTTATTTAGCTAAGCAGGGTAACTATTGTTTCCATGTTATAAATAGAAGTTGGATGACTTGCCCAAAGGTGACATAACTGGTTAGCTCACAGAGGGAATTGGAAACCAGGGGTAACCTAGACCCCCTGCTAGGGGAGATAGCAAGAGGCATAAGACCCCATAATTTACCTAGAGGAGCCCAGAGTATAATTTAAGAGAGATCAGATAAAGAGGAATAAGAAAGTGACCCTGGGTTCCAAGTGCCAAATCAGTTCAACAGATGGTGCATGATGTAGACATCCAGTGTAGAAATCACTCTAAGAGGTAAGACTGAGAGACAGAAGAGAAGGTGATTGAAACCCAGTCCCTTAAAACAAAATAAAACAAAAACAAACAGCATTTATATTAACAGCATCTTTTAGAGCTTAACAAGGTCATTTTGGACAAAAAGATATAGACAAAAAAATGAATGTATAGCTTTTTAAAAAATTTTTAACATTTATTTATTTTTGAGAGATGGAGAGAGAGACAGAGCATGAGTGGGGGAAGGGCAAAGAGAGAGGGAGACAGAATCTGAAGCAGGCTCCAGGCTCTGAGCTGTCAGCTCAGAGCCCGATGCAGGGCTCAAGCCCATGGACCGTGAGATCATGTCCTGAGCTGAAGTCGGACGCTTAACCGACTGAGCCACCCGGGTGCCCCTGTATAGCTTTTAAACAATAAAAGCAGACCCCCAAAAGACAGTATATTAAGTAATCACTAAAATTGTCTATATTTATCTAACTTGAAATGTCAGGAAGGACAGCTGTGACTTTCTGCTATCCCTGCAGGAGACGGGACTCAGTTGAAAACTGGATTTGGGGGCCATGAGACCTGGGTTCAAATGTCTGCTTTGTGGCAGTGGGACCTTGGACAAGTCACTACGAACTTTTGTGCTTTATTTTTCCTCCCTTTAAAGGAGGATGATAATTCCAAACACAAAAGGGTGTTGTGAAGACTGAATAGATCATAGAAGTTAAACTGACTGCCAGTAGGTGTTAGAAATCTCACATCTTCCTCATTTCAAACATTTTGGCCCGTGGTTGGTGAAGACATCTTGAGCTGGACATACCACAGATTTGGCACAGTGCTGCCCTTTCTGTCTTCCTCTGTGCAAGGCCATTGTCTGCATTAAACACCATAGACACAGTGCCTTAGGAGGACCAGCTTTGTAGAGGGCTGTGGGAATGTTTGGAACCCAAAAAGAAACGTGTTCATTTCAAACTATGAACAGAAAAACACAAAATCAAACGTGGCTGTTTAATTAAATGTCTATAAAACATATCAATGAGTTAACTGCTTCTGGCTCTTATGTGACCATGTAGAAATCCTATACAGTGGGGGATGTGGGTAAATTTAAAACGTTTGATTTGATGTGGGATGAGGAGGTAGCAAGTCAGGCCTATAGAGATGTTCAAACAGTTCTGTTCCTTCGGCTGGTACAGTCATAGGTTCCTTAAAGATGAGCCTGGCTTGGAAACCAGACAAAGCAGGGTCTGGGGATGTTAATGAGCCCTCCTGACTTGTTACCTTCCTTCAACAGGCAGATGAGATAGCGTAGGGTGAGTCCGGCACAGGATGAGAAACGGGTTGGACCAGGGGTCTGTGGACTCTTCCTTATTCATCGATACTCTTTGGCTTCTCAGTAATAAAATGATTAACAAATTAAATTTGACCTACACTGGACTTCATTTTTAAAATTTAGCAGTATTCACTTACCCCTTCCAGTTGAAGTGAGAGCTCCAGAAAAAGAAAATAAACTCTCGTTGTATTTTGGTTCAATGAGAGGGCATTTATATTACAGTCTATTCCTTCTTATTTACGAACTGCGCACTTTACTTAAGTATGTCCTCCTTAGTTATGCCACTACCTTCTTCTGTAGAGGTGGGCACGGCTGGTTGGGGCCAGGAGACCGTCTGCTGCAGAGAGAAGAGGAAATACTTCTGCCAGGAGCTTGGAGCTTCCGGGAGTGGTTTTCATATCCAGCCATTCAGTTCAAGCTTATGACTCCCAGAATCACTGTATTAAATCATAGATAAGTTTACGAAGGCAGGAGAGTGACCATGAGTGGCTCCTCACCAGACAAAACCCCACTTTGTGCCAATAAGGATTTAGTAGATAGAGAAATTGGGGTGTGTGTGTGTGTGTGTGTGTGTGTGTGTGTGTAGGGGGTGGAATTGCTCCTTTACAAAAGGAGACTTCAGTTTGTAGAAGGAGCCACGTGGGGCTTGCTCTATAGGGACCCCCCCCCCAGGCATTTATTATGCTCCATGATTGATAACAATGAGATTTGCATCCATTGTTTTTTCAGGAAGTTGTTGAGCAAAGTGAGGAACACTTTCCAAGTGGGGGCAAAGGCAGAGTTGTCTAATTGTTTTGAAAGACCGCTGAACCTGAAACGCAGCTTGGGAAAGTGAGACCAGGATGTGCAATGGGAGGGCAGAGCACCTGAGCTAACTGTGAGGCTCCAAGGCAGCCAGAACAAGGTGCACAAAGTTTACCTGGTTTGTTGAACAGGTGTCATCTCTGACATACATCACTAACCACCAAGCTGAGACAAAGGCAACTTCCTCCTTCTCATGGTGTTGCTGTTTGCACTTGACATGTGAGCGTTCTGAAGCTGGCACAGTGAGAGCAGGGATGTGGCCATGATCCGGCTCAATGGGGCTCAGCACCCAGTGACCTTGGGCTGGAAGCACGGTCTAACAGAGGACGAGTCCTGCACCCCAGGCTCCCTGCGCCCCTCCTTCTAGTGTCCTCTTCCCTGAGTTAGACAGCATGGGTTCTCTCCAGTGGCAGGGCCTGGGGAAATGTGACCTGCCTGGGAGAACTCTTACTTTTTCTTTTAGTAGTGACATGGGAAAGGCTATGAGAATAACTCACCCAACCCACTCTTGGTCAGAGCTATGGAAAAGAAAGAAGATCCTGAAAAATTTGGTGATACAAATCTTTTTCCATTTAAAAAAAAATGTATTTATTTTTCAATTTACATCCAAGTTAGTTAGCATATGGTGCAACAATGATTTCAGGAGTAGATTCCTTAATGCCTCTCACCCATTAGCCCCTCCCCCCTCCCACAAGCCCTCCAGCAGCCCTCTGTTTGTTCTCCATGTTTAAGAGTCTCTTGTGTTTTGTCCCCCTCCCTGTTTTTATATTATTTTTGTTTCCCTTCCCTTATGTTCATGTGTTTTGTATCTTAAATTCCTCATATGAGTAGAGTCATATGATATTTGTCTTTGACTAATTTCGCTTAGCATAATACCCTCTAGTTCCATCCATGTAGTAGCAAATGACAAGATTTCATTCTTTTTGATTGCCAAGTAATACTCCATTGTATATATATAATATCTTCTTTATCCATTCATCTGTTGATAGACTTGGTGTTACACATTTGCCTCCCTTTAATCAGAAGTTGAAATTCAGAACTCTGGTTCACCTAGATATTACTGAGTATCAGATGTACCAAGTTTACTTTGCAGAAGATTTCACACTAAGATTCTTATTGAAAGGAAGCTCCCTTAGTGAATTTTTAAATATTTAAACTTACAAGGGTCCAAATTGCATTCAGCTTTTAGAAATATGTATCTTGACTTGAGAGACATTAGAAATAGAAGACATCAACAGGCTGCTAATATTTTAAAAATATATTTATAAATTTACATAAAGGGTAATGAAGTGTCTTGGCCTTCTGTTCTGAGTTTTGAGAAACGCATAGGGTCCTGTAACCACCATCATGATCAAGGTACAGAATAGTTCTGTCATTCCCCCAGGTTCCCCTGTGCTGCCCTTCTATCATCAACTTATCCCTCCACCCCTAACCCTTGACACATCTTGTTCTTCATCTTTATAGTTCGGCTTATCCACAATGTCACATAAATTGTAGACTATTGTCTATTGTATGGATGTACTGCACTTCCTGTATCCACTCACCAGTTGAAGGACATTTGGATTACTTCTGGGTTTTGATGATTATGAATAAAATCACTCACAACATTATTTTTACATTCTCATCAGTTTTCATTTCGCTAGAGTAAATATTTAGGAACAAGATTGCTGGTTTTTGTGGTACACGTATGGTTGACATCCTAAGAAACTGTTGGAAGGTTCTCTCAAAGAGCTGCATCATTTCTATCCCCACCAATACCAGTTGCACTAAACGATATAAAATGGTTTTTGCTTTCAGTCATAGATATTTTTAAGAACTTAAGACAAGAAAAATAGTCTCTTATGTTTATCTAGATTTTTAGAATTTCTGTTGCTCTTCATCTTTTTTCATTCCCAAAGTTCTAGGTTTCCCTTAAATATCATTTCCCTTCAGCTGGAGGAACGTCCTTTAGCATTTCTTGTAGAGCAGATCCTCTGGTGACAAATTCTTAGTTTTCCTTCATTTTAAAATGTCTTTGCTTTGCTTTAAGGGATATATTCTATGTATACAAAGTCTGGTTGACAGTTCTGCTCTGAGGATTTCTCTGTTCTATTGTCTTCTGGCCTTCATGGTTCCTGGTGAGATATCTGCAGTCATTGACTCGTGTCTCATATACATAATATGTCATTTTCTCTGGCTGTTTTCAATGTTTTGGTTTTTTTTGTATTTTGTTTTTGTCCATTTGATTATGACTTGTTGGTTTTCACTGAGTTCATCTTCATCTTGCTTGGGATTCACTGACGGTTTTGAATGTGTAAATATATGTCTTTCACAAAATTTAGAAAATTTTCACGCTTATTTCTTCAAATATTGTTTCTGCATTGATTTCCTCTCATTCTGAGATCCCAGTGACTTAAATGTCCCTTTTTAAATATCCCTTAAGTCCCTAAAGCTCAATTTATTTGTTTTAAAATGTGTGTTCTTTCTGTTCTCCAGTTCAGAGAATTATTATTGATTTATTTCCAGGTTTATGTACTTTTTCCTTTGTCATCTTTATTCTACTATTGAGCCCATCCAGTGAATTCTTTGTTTCAGATATATTTTTTTTGTCCTATACTAAAACTTTTTTAAAAGTGGGTTTTTTCCTTTGACAAGAATGTGTATCTTTATGTTCTTTTCAAAAGTGTATACCTATATCTCATGAAGTATGGTTATCAGACTGCTTTCAGGTTTTTGTCTGATCATTCTAACATAGTGATCATTCTAGGATTGGCATCCATTAATTATATTTTCTTAAGAATTTGCCATATTTTCCTGGTTGTTGGCATGCTGGGTAATTTCAGATTCTATTCTGAACACTTTAAATATTACCTTGTGAGACTCTGAGCCCTATTAAAATCCCCTGAAGAATATTTATTTTGTTTCAACAAGTAATAAGCCTGTTTATGTTCAGACCATGAGTTCACTTTCAACTACTTCAGATGATGGGTCCAACATTAGTTTGCTATTCAAAGCCTTTGCTGTACTATATGCTGTACTGTGTGACTCTGCCCCTTGCATATGCTACTCAGAGTTTACTCTGGTACTTAGTGTCTATGTCATAGTTCAGTTCTAAAAGCCTTTTCTATGTTGTGGGGGTTTTTTTGTTTGTTTGTTTGTTTTGGTCTGTTCCACACATGTGCAGCTCAATGGTGAGCTTTGTGTTGGTTCATATACCGAATTATTGCCCATTTTTCTTCTCCACAGAATTACTGTCACTCACCCTCATCTCTAACTCCATGGACTTCTTGCTCTGTTTTTTTTTTTTTTTTCTGATCAGGAATACAGGCTTCTCTAAGAGTTTTAGTACACCCCTCCCCAGTGCTTCTGTGCTGGCTCACAGTTCTAAATCATGGGGCCACCCTAGGGGAAATGTGGCAAGAGAAAAGAGGATAAAATAGTGGGGATCATCCTTACATTTTTTTGGTCCTGATCTTAGGATCAGAGAAGCTTCTTTCTCCAGTTTTCTTGTCCATACCACTCCTGTCACTGCAATGAGGGTGGAAAAGAGCAGGAAAAAAGAAAAAACAATGAGAGTTTCTTCCACACTTTCTGGGCCATGAGGGCACTTTTACCTGGTCTTACGGCCAGAAAAAGGGGATTTCTCTCAGAACTTTTGCTAACTGTACCTAGTAAGCAGCTTAGCAACTCTGACCACCCTCAGTTCAAAGCCAGAGGATGAAGAAGAAAATAAAACAGAGCAAACAAAAAAACCAATAAAGTCACTGTCATGTAAGTCTGGACTTCCCTCCCCAATCTGCCTGATATTGTTTCCTTCTCAGAGCCCTCGGGCATTTGCTTTTTTTATTTTGTCTAGTATTTTTGTTGTAATCAGTAGAGTAGAAAGGCTGTAGTGAGCACACTACATTTTGGCCAGCACTGGAAGTCTTTGGGTTGCTGAATTTTAACACACAAAGAGGGACTTACTGCTTGTCTGCCCTCCTGGATTGGGACCCCCTTAGAAGAATAATCAACTCCTGTTGTGGCAGCTCCTCTCCAGGTCCACACTTGCTTGTGCACCATGAGACTCTGACCTTGCTCCTTTTGGAAACTTTGCACCAGCTAACACATCCATGTCTTCTAGCCCTGTCATCCTTTGTCAGGTCCAAGTTGGAGGCTTCTCTGACCACTTATCCTGTCCAGTGCTCCCATGCCCATCACAAATAGCATTGAAGACCTACAGAGTGTGGCTGTAATGGAAGGATTTCAGATACCTCTGTCAGGGGCATACATGAAAGAAATGTTTCTAAGTCCTGGGATGCTCCCTTAGAACTCAGAACTTCCGATCACATTGACATCCATTTACTCTGCCTTCCTGAGTGTTCTGACTTCACTTCTGCATTGGGCTGGCTATGCTTCTAGATGTCATCAGGACCAGAAATCCCAGGAGGGGAACATCAGTGAAATTCGTCTCCAAATGTAGTTGATGAGTGCTCCCATGATGAGCAAGCTGTCTACTTCTCTATCCACTCTCTAAAAAACCACTCAAGATGTAGGCAGTCAGAAGTGGGATTTCCAGCATCCAGATATGAATGTAAACTCAGTAAATCCAGTCACACACACACACACACACACACACACACACACACACACACACAGCTTTGTTTCCCAAGAATGACCAGCTGGTGTTGGGGGTGTCCAGTAGAGTCATCATATCTGCGACAAATCAGTATTTCTTTAACTTAATCTCCTCTTCAAAACGTTGGGTATTCTCACGCCTTCCTTTGGTCATTCAGAATTCCTAGGATCTTACACGGCTCAAGAATGGCCATCTGGATTTGCCCATCTTGTCCTCACTGTCAGTGGCCCTGACCTCATCAAACAGGTTTCATCGTCTCTGCAAGAATACCCACCCCAGAGTCCTTTGGTGATGCTGGGTCCCCAGATCTCGAGAGGCTACCAGTGGTCTCTGTATTCTCACAGCCTTGCTGTACTTTCATTCAGTGCTCCAACAGGTGAAGGCAAGTGTGGAAGCCTCCTTCTACCTTTACAACCTTGAACTTGATGGGACTGCTAAGCTCTGTGCTTCACGTGAGCACTAAGACTGACAACCCTAGGCCCCCAGTGTTGACCCCTAGAGACTGGTCAAGAGAATAATTCCAACACATGCCCTGCTATACTTAAACGTCTCCTTCCCCCAGTACCAGCCATGTCCCCCAAACAGTGCTGTGATCCTTGCCTCACCCTGCCCCTGCCCTGATGATTTTCTTCTTTATCCGTTTGCCTTCCAGGTGAGTCAAAGGGCAGTTCTTGTTATAGGTGGTTTAAGAATCTTTGTCCTGAGGGCTGGGATTAGACTCAGGACAAAGACTGAAGATCACTGGATTTACAGTGACAGCATGAGTTTGGCCTTCACACTGTGTGTCTAGCACATGTGCACACGTGTGCGCGCACACACACACACACACACACACACACGAATTCAACAGTTAAACACTCACTTATGTATTTACAAAAACACAGTTTCCAATAGCATTTGTATGCATTAATGCACGACATATATCACTAACATCTAAAATAAGTTTCTCATTTTTTCCTCCTTACTACTTATCTTTAGATTTAGCACTGAATTGAGACATGTGAGCATCCTAGGCAGGCCAGTAAATGGACATCCCTTTAAACTATTATTCTTTAAGTGTTTAGCATGTAGTTGGGTCCTAAATTCACATTCAGAAACCTCACATGTGCTCTGTCTTCAGCAGATCAGGAAAGCCTCATGTCAAGTCTGGGACACACTAAGAATTAAGTATACTTTCTGCCATGGAATATCTTAGTATTATCCCTAATATCACTGGAATAATCTTAAGAATGTCTCTACTCTCTGCCTTTTCAAATCAGATTCATCCCTTGAGTCCCAACAAAAATGCACTTAAAATAATTAATACTGTGTATCTCCTATGTAGCACTGGCTGGGCCCTGGGGAAAGGCAACCTGGAGAGAGGTGCTATTCCTGACCTTGAACCTAGGGACAGAGAGGGAAGGACATAAATAAGTACGTAAAGAGTTAGAATACAAAGTTTTAGAATATAAGAATTATATATATGGAGTGACAACATCTTGTATTGTCCTAATCTGGACATTTTTGAGATCAAAAAGAGGGGATTATTAATAAATAGGAACATCAGACATAAACCAGGACTGTCCCAAACCAGTTGGAATGTAGGGTCATCCTATTAATTAATGAAGTGACACATGAACTTGGAAAACAGTATAAATTCAGGTTGAGAAGATGGAATAACTAAAGAACTGTAGCTTTCCAACTGGAATTGGGATAAATAGGCTGATGGCAGCAAGTGTGAGCCTTTCTGGTGAGCAGACACAGTAGGGACATTTGGGGTGAATTCCAGGAATACAGAAAGACCTGAATGTAAGGCGTAAGGTAGGGCACAGGACAGGTGGCTCAGGAAAGCTGGGTCAAGTTCTGGTGGTGTAATGTCCTAAAGGTCTTGCCAAGGTGTTTGGATTTAAAACTGTCAAGAATGGGGAACTTCCAGAGATGACTGAGCATGAATATGAATGGATCAGCAAGGCTGGGTAGGAAATTAATTAGAGACATTGAAGGCTGGAGTCCAAGAAGCCGGTTGGAATAGAGGTCCAAAGTGTAAGTAGCGTAAGGCAGGGAATTGTGAAGAGTGCGGAATTCTGGCCTAGAAGTCTTGGCTCTGTTGACTATGAGGAAAGAGGGAAGAGGTCTCTGGCCTGGAGGATGAGCTTAGCACTGCTGTTGGTTGAAGCAATGAGCATTGGATGAGCTGGTCGTTTTACTAATGGAGGAGTGAGCTGGCACGCCGTGTTAGGTATGCTGAACTCGGTGGTGCTGGTGGTGTCTTCTGTGCAGAGACAGAGACAAGCAGCCCCACTGTCATCTCGGGGGCTTGCAGGGGGGCCCTGCTGTGAGCTACCCTCTGGTGGCATGCTAAGAGAGATCAGTGCAGCCCAGCCCCAGGGCCTTTGGTGGTTACAAACCAGCAGCGTGAGGATGCATGAGAAAGACCATCGGGAGAACATGCCCCGTTGCTAAGAGTTGCTGCTCGCCGTGGGTACTGTGGCTGTGCAGCGGCTCAGGGAGGCAGCTGAACCACTGGGAAGGGTTGCAGCTGATGGGGCTCCAAGGAGAGCAGGCCACCAGGGACTGCTGAGGAAAGTCACCCTCCATCTACCCAATCTGGGCTCCCTCTGTCATCATGACACAGCTACCAAGGATATTATCATCAAGGGCAGAAACTGTTCCATTTCCCTCATGCTCCATGCCAAGGAGCAAGCAGATCTGGTGGATTGGAGGCCTGGGCACTATGTAGATCTGAGCCTGGCCTGATAGCCTAGAGATGGCCTGGACTCCCCCCAGCTAGTCTGTAAAATGATCGAAGGTGAGACCTCTGTGTTCCCAAGGACAGAGCAGAAGCCTCAGTATTTATTATTTGGACCGACGGCCACTGGGTTGGTCCACGGGCTACTGGGCAGGCTGAAGTAATGTAACTAGTGGTGTCTACAGCCAAGGATACAGTCCAGAGGTGGTACAGTGGGTGTCTTATTCTCTGAGATGTAGAATAAGGCCAGTCCCTGTCCTTCTGAGGGAGACAGCACATTTCTAGCCTGTTTGCTCAAGACACTGACATCTCCTTCACATTTACAAGGAAGGAAACTGTGGGTGGTCTTTGGAAAGATACCAAATAAGAACCAAAACCTGGTTTGGAGACCTTGTGTCTTAGCTCAGAATGCCATCACAAAATACCCTAAGCTGGGTGGCTTGAACAATAAGCATTTATTTTCCCACAGTCCTGGAGGCTGGGAAGTCCAAGATGAAGGTGGTGGCAGATTCAGTCCCTGGCTTGCAGATGGCTCCCTTCCCTCTGTGTCCTCACGTGGTGGAGGGAGGGAAGAGGAGAAAGAGAGAGAGAGAGAGAGCAAGGGCTCGAAAGAGTGCATTAACATAGGATTGCCTTTGGGTCCCTTCCCCTTCTTACAAGGGCACTAATCCCATCATGGAAGCCCCATCCTCATGACCTCATCTAACCCTCATTACTTCCCAGAGTTCCCACTTCCAAATGCCATCACACTGGTGGTTAGGGCTTCAGCACATGAATTTGGGGAAACACATTCAGTCCATAACACCTGTGAACTCCTTTTAGCCTTATATTATCACTCACTGCAAGAGCGAGGCGGCAGGGGTGATGGTGCTAGGGAGCGTCACGGTTTCTTCTGTGTGCTCTCTTTTTAAAAAAGAACCCTAAAGAGTATAATCAAGAGTAATCCCTATCTTAAGTGTGTCTCTTAATTGCACCAGTGCACACTTTAAAACGGGCAAGTCTTATCCCTGGAATGTACGTTTAGGATTAGGATCAATTTTAGACATGTCATTTCTTTAGCTAAAGTGAAGGGAAAACAAATTTTACTTGATCTTCCATAAGATCTTTCCTCGGCATCTTTTACTTCTTCTCCTGCCATCAAATTCTTACCTTGATTGAAAAGCCATGTTAAATGCAAGGCAAATTCTTTAGCTCTTTGCACAGAGATTAGCGATCTCTGGGTGATGGGAGCATTAGGTGATTGGCTCAGTGCTGCCAATACTAGAGGTGAGACCCTAGAAAAGTTGCTACACTTTCTGTTCATTCATCTCTGCAATTACAGGTCATCTCCATTATTGAAAACCATGGGTATAAAGTCTATTTGGAATTGAGAACAAAGTTCCCAATTAAAAAGTAGCAGGAACTAGATCTCTAAGAATCAAACTAAAAATCTTAGAAATAAGTTTCTTATTTTGTTTCTTTTTTTTTTGTTTTTTTAATTTTTATAATTTTTAAAATGTTTATTTTTGAGAGAGACACAGAGCGTGAGCAAGGGAGGGTAGAGAGGGAGAGAGAGAGGGAGAGACAGAATCTGAAGCAGGCTCCAGGCTCTGAGCTGTCAGCACAGAGCCAGATGCGATGCTTGAACCCATGAACTGTGAGATCATGGCCTGAGCCAAAGTCAGATGCTTAACTGACTAACCCACCCAGGCACCCCCCCTAAATTTCCTATTAAAACTGCTTTTACTTCTTCATGCAGCATCAGAACTTAGACATCTGGATAATTCACAATGGGATAATGAGGATCCTTTTCAGTTCTTAGGATCTGAAGCGCATTACTGCCATCCTCCATGAATTGAGATAGTTAAGAAAGATCTTTTTTTAAACCAAAGAAAGCATTAAATATTGAACAATTTTTCTAAGATCCAACTATAAGCAGTCTTGACTGTAAATTTGAATGTCAACTCCTTGAGAAATATTTCCATCTCGATAAATCCAGAGGCAAGAACATGCAAGTTCTTAGCATAGACAAGACATTCAACAATTTTCATTAAATTCTCACTAAGATAGAAGCATGTGTGGGATTCTTCCACTAATTAGCTATGGCATTTTCTTGATAATCTTCTGATCTCTCAAAATCTC
This sequence comes from Hyaena hyaena, assembly GCF_003009895.1. Lineage (NCBI taxonomy): Eukaryota > Metazoa > Chordata > Mammalia > Carnivora > Hyaenidae > Hyaena > Hyaena hyaena. The sequence continues at coordinate 626,974 of NW_024080863.1, read as the reverse complement.
CACTGTAAAATGAAGAAATGGGACTTGATATTCCCCAGTACTTATGTAGAGCTCTAATACTCTATGATTCTGTTTTATCCAAGGTAATATTTAGAGAGAATCACTTTTACTAAATTTTCTGGAATCCTAGGATAAGTCATAATGTTTGTGACTAAAAATCTTAGAAATATAAGCAGGCCAATGAATTAGCAACTTTAGAGTGGACATTTATTAATGTGTTTGTTTTTAAACTTGATTTGAGAGAAGCAAGTAATATTTTAACTGCATGGAATTTTATTTTATTTTTTAAAAATGTATATATATTTTTTATTTTAGAGAAAGCATGGGGATGGGGGAGGGGCAGAGAGAGAGAGAGAGAGAGAGAATCCCAAGCAGGCTCCATCCTCAGTGCTGTGCCTGATGTGTGGCTCGATCTTACAACCCTGGGATCATGACCTGAGCCAAAGTCAAGAGTCAGGTGCTCAATGGACTAAGCCACCCAGGTTTTGTGGAATTTGATTTTTAAAATTCAGTCAAGAAACTGCAGGTGCAAACTGGAAAATCCTAACTAATCACAAATTCTTGTGCCTAGAGTGAAAACAGATCTCAAACCAGTTCATGAAAAGAGAATGCCTCCTAGTATCAAGATGGTTATGCTTTTCACTGAATGGGAAAATTTGGCACATTTCCTGCACAAATAAGTGTACTTCTTTTTTAGAGATAGAGCGAGAGCACACAATAAAGAGAGTGCAAGTGGGGGAGAGGAGCAGAGAGAGACAGACAGACAGAGAGAGACAGAGAGAATCCCAAGCAGGCTCCACGCTGAGCACAGAGCCTGATGTGGGGCTTCGTCTCATGACCTGAGCTGAAGTCAAGAGTCAGACTCTGAACCAACTGAGCCACCCAGATGCCCCTATAAGTGCACATTTAAGGAATTTCCCAGCATAAATATGCATGACTGCTTGTTTATCTCAGGCTGCCGTTTGTTCTGGGAGAATGGCAGACTTGACATCCCCCAGCTGTGGTGTGTTTTATTATCCTCCCAAATGTTCAGGCCTAACTCTGAGTTTGTTTCAGCTGTGACTCTACAGAGGTGTTAAGCTAAATCCAGGCAAGGATGTAATAGGGTTAAAGCTTTGAAAAAACTCTTATAACCCAACTCATTGACGTTTTGGTTGCATCACAGTCGATGGGCTAATAATCCTTACCTCCCACCTGCTCGGTGGGTGTTACTGGTGCCAGGAATATTTCCTTAATGCTTGTTATTCATCCAGTGGGTCCCTGGAAGAGACAGTTTGGGGTTTTGGATATTTTCATACTTTGGGTATAGTACCTTGAAGCACATTTAGAGGCAAAGATCCTATAGGCCCTATGTTTTGCTCCTTGGCAAATATTCCATTTAGCACTTGGATACTACACATGGTTTCATGATGTAGTTGAAACTACATCAACGGGGTAGCTTTTGTCTCTTTTCACCGAGATCTACAACTCCTCCAGGGCAGGATATGGGTTTTCTACACAGACTCTGTACCCATAGCACTTCTAAATTCTAAAGTCTATACACATAGTCTTGTATGTGGTATTTTTTCTTGACTTTGTTGAGATTAAAATGTGTTTTATTATCACATTTGTACAAAGACAAATATATGAAATACTCCAGTTGAATTATTCTGGCAGGTTCTATCACTTTGGTATTATCTCCCTCACATAGCCTTACATTGGCTTCATAAGAGGTACACAAGAGACTTGTTGACCTGTTCCAGAAGTTTACAGAAGAGTCAGTCATAAATTAATTCTTTTTTAATTCTAAAATATTTTGTTTTCAGAAAGCATCCAATCAAAATATTCTTTTGGAGGTGCTTGGATCCTTGACTCCTTAATTCCTGTTTCTTAAGATATTTTTAAGCACTTAATTGGCTACAGGAAACTGTAAAAAGTCATTACAAAGGTACGTTTCACAAAGACACTAAAAACATGTAATATAAGACAATGATATGATGTGAACATAGAAAGAGAAATAAAATATACACCTTAAACCCAATCTGTGAACTCTTACCACCAAATCTGAGTCAGAGATCAGAGAAATTCTGAGTTTTTCCCCCAGAGCAAGAACATTTTGAGAAGAGCATAGGGTCAAAGGCCATGGGAGTTGGTGATCCGCTCTTCATGGGATTGAAGAGAAACCATCAGACCTTTTCAGGAAAATCCTCGGGGATTTGTGGGAATTCAGATATTACTTGTGTAGGCAAGATTGGCAAATTTTTTAGAGAGAAAGGATGGCACTCCAAGCACATAATGCAGCTTTGAAGAAAGCACAGGGATTGCTAAATCGATAGTAATTCAAGTACTCCTGGAACTGCACCTCTCACTAATGTCATTCATTCCACCAACATTAACTGAGGACCAGCTATGTGCCAGGCTCAGTCTAGGCATTTGGGTCCCTCCTCTAAACTATGCCTATGTGACGGTGGTGTCACTGATCTCATGATATAGATGTAGATGGTTGCTTTGGGAGGCACAGAGATGTATCTGACCTGGTCTTTCCCTCAGGTAGCTTCAGTAGGGTTAAGAACACAACATTTACACGTGTGAAGCAGCTGCTAAGTGAAATATACCATAGTAAACATCAACTTTCCAAAACTGTCCAAGTTTGAGTCATTCTGGAGAAATCCATCCAGTTTCCTGAACATGTGGGAAGTTGTCTCTTGACATAAGACAGTAGCATTAATGAGATTAGTAATCATACTTAGCTCCAAAAAACCAGCCATTCCCTCATGACCTATTGGAAGTATGTGTTCAGGACAGTTTATTTTCTACAATAGAATCATCTGTACTTTATTGTACCTGTACTTTATGGTTTTTCTATCTCTTCCCTTGTAATTGGTTTGTCAGTACCTTTTAATTTGCTGATGATTATCTAGCATGGGTTTGAGAACAAATTAATTAATCTTAATATGTTTGGATATAAAGTACACAATGAGTTAACCCTAAATAAGCCTATGGGTTTCTTTTTTTAGAAAAACTGCCCAGTCTTTGAATAGACTGCTTAGAGCCCTCATCCTTCTCCTTGTTTCAAAGCTTTTTATCTGATCCTCGATTTTATTCTGGAGAATTGAGAACTCAAGAGATCTGAGTGCTAGATGGATGAGGGATTATTGTATATTAAAGCTACTAAACTGAATATAATTGAGCATTAAAATATTACACACATGATTTTTGAAGTGATGAATAGAAGGCAGATGACCAGTTCTAAGTAATGGTATAAAAAAAAAGAGTAGTAAATGTGTAGAAGTCTTGCCTTTGGAAAGTAATGACTCAGACTTTATTGGAAACACTTTAAGGATGATCAATCTTTACTTTTTTGAAGGATGATAGTACAGCCAAGGATGTTAAGCAATTTGTTCACTTCTTCAAGCTCACATAGAACCAGCTCTAGAATCTGACTCCTAAGTCCAGTCCTTGAACATATTTAGTGTCACTGGATAAATGAATGCTTCAATTGAACCAAAAAGAGTCTATCAAAGGGCCCAGCCTTAAGCCCTCACTCACTTGACAGAAGAAGGGAAGGAAAGAGGAGCCCGAGAGTCCACATTTCACATTTTTCAGACACTCTCCATTGAGAGAACCCATGACTGACTGCCATTTCTGGTGGTGGCAGTGCATTGGGAAAAGCCATTCAGAGCTGACGCATGCTAAGGGCTAAACAAGGAAGGGAAAGAGGAGACCTGGAGAAACAAGAAGGTCGTAGAAGCTGTTTTTGCCATGAGGGCATTTGCTGATTTGGGCCAAAAAATATTTATATCAGCTTTATTGAAGTATAATTTACATTAAATGAAATCCCTCCATTTTAAATGTACAGTTTGATGAATTTTGGCATGTCACATAATGACTTCCATTATTAAGAAATTTAATATTTCTCCCATCACTACTTCATAGTCCAGGAACTAATATAACATTGTATGTTAATTATACTTCAATTACAAAAAAAGAAATGTAACGTTTCCATTATACCACCTTGTGCTCCTTTGCAGTCCATCCCCTCCTTCTATCCCAGCCGCGGACAATCACTGATCTGCTCCCTGCCATTCCAGTTTTGCTTTTTCTAGAATTTCATATAAACGGAATCATGTGGTCCAGAGTCTTACATCTGACTTCTTTCATTAATGTGTTAACATGGTGAATTATATGGATCGATTTTTCAAATGTTAAACTGACATCACATTCCTGGGATAAACAACACTTGCTTATCATTTATTATTATCCTCATTGATTGATGGATTTGACTTGTTATTATTTCATTAAGGATTTTATATCCATGTTCACGAGGGATATTGGCCTGCAGTGTCCTTGTCATGTCATATAATGTAATGTAAGGTAATGTCTTGTAATGTTCTTGCCTTGTCTTGATAGCAGGGTGATGTTGGCCTCGTAGCATTTTGAATTCTATTTTTTAGAAAAGCCTGTATAGACTTGGTTTTATTTCTTACTTAAATGTTTCATAGAATTCAGTAAAATCCTCTGGGCCTGGAGTTTTCTTTGTGAAATAAAGAAATGAATTAAATTTATTTAATGGATGTAAGGCTAGTCATATTATTATTAATGTTATTGTGTTAAGAGCTGGATTTTGTTGTATTACTTTCCAGAGTGTCTGACCTTAACTGAGGTTAAGTTAATGTGAAGTTACTCGTAGGTCAGCTTGACCCTTCTGAGGCTTGCCTGTTTTTGTTTTTGTTTTTGTTTCTTTCTAGGGTAGATTTGTCCCAGGACAAAATTACTAAACTACTAACACATGGATCATTCTAAAGACTCTACTCCAGGCTCAGTTGTGTGCTGGTGAATATTTAACAACCGGTTCTCTGAGAAAAAAATAAAAGCCCAATATAAAGTGTTTCTTTACTTCCTATCACAGGCAGCTTCAATCTACCAATGTAACATCAAACAGCTCTCAAAATCCCTGAGATGTAACAATCAGCTTTCTTAAGTTTGTACGAGCCCGTTGTAGTACAGCACTGCTGATGCTTGCATATTAGGAGGTCTCTCCTCCTGAACTGGTCAAAGCAGGAATGATCTTTAGCTTTGTTATGCTCTAGAAATTTTTTTCTGTCAACTGCTTTCTGGTGATTCTTTTCCCCTCCACATGGTATCACGCTTCATATCATACATGTGCAGGTAGGTGTTCAGCCAACAGCTCAGGGAAAGACCTCAGATATCCCAGATCTTCACTGTCTCTCTTTGTTCAGCTCCCTTCAAGTTATTGGAGATGCAGATATGACTAGTGCAGTCTTCCTACAATGTAGACTCAAATTTAGGGCTATAAATAGAGAGTATCCATATGATGTGGCAAATGATATGATAGAAGAATGCAGAGGCTGTCTTGGGAACTCAGACAGTGAACAGAGAGACAGACACCTGGCTCAGCTCAGGGAGTGGACAGGAAAACGTTCAGGTGTTCAATGATGCGGACACTGTCTGCAGCCCCAATGCTGCAGCTACTCTGTCCAGTGTGGGTTTTAATTTTGGTGCTTTGCATTTTGTGTTTATCATCCTGAGGGGGTTTTTCCTTCTCTTCAGGAAAAATCTGAATCTAGCAGAGATTCCTCCCAGATTTTAGTGTTAGAGTGTTTTTCCATTTCCATTTTCATTTTTGTATTTTTCTGAATCTCTTCGGATATGTTAATGGGAAATTGACAGATTAGATACTGTGTCCAATACGAAGTCACTATCATTGTTTTAGGATTATAGTGCTCATAAAGACTGGGTTCTCTGAGTGGGTATGCCCTTTATGATTTTGAATAATGTGTCAACACAATGTAAACAAAATCATCTTTAAAAAACCCCAAACACAGTGATTTCCAATATTTTTTTTACCACCAATGACCCCTTTTATTTTTTCTCCCTTGTATAAACCAGGTTTTAAGAGACATCTTAGAAATAAATTATTTCATAATAGCTTAAAAATTACTTTGAGACACATACCATTGCCGAGTAGAATTTCTGATTAGTGCAAACTATTTGGTTGGACTTGATATAATTTAGCTAAAAGCAAAAAGTCAGAAGCACTCACTGAGAGCTTACCATGTGCCAGACCCTGCCTAAATGCCTACTTTGTATCAACTCAGGTAAGCCTCACTGCAACCATATGAAATAGATACTGCTGTCATCCTTATTTCACTGATGAGGAAACTGAGGTTCAGAAAGGTTGAATAAATTGGACAAGGTTTCAGAGCTAGCATGTTGAATTTCAGGCAGTCTGGCCTCCAGACTATAAAATCTTAATCTTTATGATGCATGGGTGATGCTTGAATTAGACCAATGGTTACTTGAGTTTAAATGAATGATTTCTGTTAGATTTTATGAAACAAGGCAAGTAGCATATAGACATCTATTACTAACTCTGGGGACATGTAAGCAAAAGCCTTTGCTCTAAACTTAGAACACTGATTAGTATCTTGAACTTTGCATTAAATAAATGTTGCATCGCCCACCTCATCCTTAGAGATCCCAAAGGATGCCAAGATGTGATCAGATACATCCATGATATGTTAACTGGTAACTCACAGAAATGAGGCAGCCTTCCCCAGTGTACTTGTAACCTCACCAGAGTTTCCTTGTTAAAAACTGGGCTTATTTAAAAGAGGAACACCTCATCCAATAGCCTATTATCCTGCAAATATGTATTTAGGGACATTTGAAGTTATTCTATTTACCCAATCATTACTAATGGCTACTTTGGATCTATGACAGCTGTACGTGTAAATATGGCTTTTAGATCTTTCTCAAGGTAGGATCCTGGTCCAGTAGACCATAACAGCTTCTTCAGAGAACAGGATTTCCTTGAAGCAAAATCTGTTGAGTACCAAACAGTGTTCAGAGTGCTTTAGGAGTTTCTTATTGCAACTCTCATGCTACTTTCCTCCTCTGAATGTCAAAATTTATCAGGAAATTTGGGCACCGCTAAGATCTGTGTTATCAATCAACGTGAAAGCCAAACACTGATTTTTAAAAAATGAGAGCAGGGTCAGCATGATTCTTCATAGACAACAAATAGATAACGGGCAAGGAGAAGTATTTAAAAAGGGTTTGTGCAGCCAAACCAAATACACTGGGTAGCAAAGTTATGATAATACACATTACTAGATAGTAAAATAGAACTTGATGATCTTATCCAGTTGGAACACAGATAGTATTCCAGTATATGAGCACATGTTGAGAAATGATTAACTTGACCGGGAAACACTCCCCTGTGATCCAATGTCATACAAAGAATCTCCTGCCCTTCTTCTTTGCCTCTGACACATCAGCACAGCTCACAAGACCCTGTTCAGCTGCTGCTTTAGTTTCCGAGGCCTGCTTGAACAAAGTGCCCACACTGGGTGGATTAAGATAATAGATGTTGGCCTCACAGTTCTGGAGGCCAGAAGTCTAAAATTAGGTGTTGGCTGGGCTGTGCTCCCTCTGAAATCTGTAGGGGAGGACCCTTCCTTGCCTCTTCCTAGCTTCATGATTGCCAGCAGCCTTCCTCACCACATGGTATTTCTGCTCGTGTGTGTGTGTGCATGTGTGTGCATGTGTATTGTCTTCATTTAGCATTCTCCCTGTGTTTCTTTCTGCCCTTCTTTAAAAAAAATTTTTTTTAAGTTTATTTATTTGTTTTGACAGAAAGCAAGAGAGAGCACAAGTGGGTTGGGGCAGAGAGAGAGAGGGAGGGAGAAGTCCAGGCAGGCTCCACACTCTCAGTGCAAAACCTACATGGGGCTCAAACTCATGAACCGTAAGATCATGACCTGAGCTGAGACCAAGAGTTGAACACTTAACTGACTGAGGCACCCAGGTGCCCCTCTCTCTGCCCTTCTTATGAGGATGCTGGTCATATTGGATTAAAGGGCCCACCCTTACCTAGTGTGACCTTATTTTAACTAATTACACCTGCAAGGACCCTCTTTCCAAATAAGATCACATGTGATGTCTTGGGGGTTAGGATTTCAACATATTTTTGGGGGGGACACAATTCAAACCCTAATAGTTCTCATCTCTTCAGTGGGACCTTCCTAAATCACTCTTTGATCTGTGTGTGTGTGTGTGTGTGTGTGTGTGTGTGTGTGTGTGTTACAACTTGTAGCTCTATAGCTACTCATTTGTACTGTACCAAATATCTGTTCCTTACTCCATGCTGTCTCGTATTATCAGCTGTTATCGACAACTCTATGTCTTAACTCCCTGATTATATTGTAAACTCTTTGATTGGTAAAGAATTCATCCCCAAACTTATATCCACAGAGCCCTGAAGTGGCGAGTTGATATCAGTAGCTCCTTCTACTCCTAGAGCAATTTTATACTTTGCAAAATTCTTTCGCACACATTATCTAACATGGTTAGATCATATCCCCATGCAGTGGATTGGATCACTGGCATTATCCGAATTTTATGTCCAATAGAATTCAGAGTCAGAGAGGTGAAGCGACAGATCAAATAAGGAGATCAGTGGCTTGGAATGTCTCCTTCCTTTCTACATTCCCTATGACTTGATTGTCAGTGAGCCGAGACTCCTCTGGAAAAACATCCTCCTTGCCAGGAAGGCCAAGCAAGCAAGAGAAGAGAGAGAGAAAACACATAAGAGTCTCAAGCCTCCTCTTCACTAGCACCAGCAGGCTGAGAGAAAGTCACAAGGCCACCCGGCCTCCCTTCTGTATCCCTAACCAGTGGTCACACAAAAATGTAAAGTCTCCACTTTTCTTAAACTTTGGACCCCATCTCCTACTCTCTCAGCCTAAAACCCATGCTCCTCCTCTGGCTTTTGTTTTAATAGAAAGTATTGGGTGGAAATTCCTTCCACATCTTTCGGCCTACCTGAAAAATGTCTAGAAGTGGAGATGGAAGAGAGGAAGGTCCGTGAGCAGAGACAGACATCAATGGCTTCCTGAGCAAGGAGGCTCAGCAGCTGGAGAGATGGCAGCCTCTGTGTGCACAAGCAGCAGGGTCCCAAGGCGCCAGCCCCTGGAGCCATGAGGAATGGAGGGATGGAGGGGTGCAGATGGAGGAGCCCTGATTGGAAATGGACTCTCACACTGGGAAAGCCTGCTGTGGACACCTGTTTCCACTGTCTTCCTTTCTTTCCTGGGACTCACAAAGGAGAGCTTGGGAAAACATAATCAGCTTAGAGAAAAGTGAAAGAGGTCCCCTCTGGTGGGAAGCGGTAGGGAGAGAAAGAGAGAGAAAAGAGAGAGTGGGTAGGGGAGAGGAGAAAGATCAGAAAGTAAGCAACAATGAGAAAACCTAAGGAGAAAAACAGAACAGCTTTTCTCTTTACCACAGTGGTAAGTGGACAGGTTAACCGTGAGCTGATGCTTGCTACTTCAAATGGATGCATTATAACCAGAATTTTACAGATGCATTGAATTTTACAATGCATCTGAGTTTTTTTTTTTTAAATATTGTTTTTTTCAATACTTCTGGCTCAAGACTTTCCCTCTGTTCCTGTAGGCTGGTCATCATCTAGTAGTACTAATAAGATTATTTCATTTGAGAGAGAGAAAGAAAGAAATAGAAAGTAATTGAGAGAAATTATACCAACAATAATGGACTGACTTCAGTTGAAAGACCTTCCACGTGTAGAGGTACAATCTGTCTACATGGACTGGAGTGCAAAGAACAGGGGCTGGTTCTTGGGGACCATATGACAGGCCAAGTGGGTGGCTGAGGCCCTAAGAAAAATACTAAAACTCTAAATAGGAAGGTAAGTAAAGGAGCACCTGGGTGGCTTGTTTGGTTGAGTGTCTGACTTCGGCTCAGGTCATCATCTCACAGTTTGTGAGTTTGAGCCTCGTGTCGGACTCACTGCTGTCAGCCTGTCAGTGTAGAGCCCCTTCGGATCCTCTCTCCCTGCCTGTCTGTCCCTACCCTTGCTTGTGCTCTCCTAAAAATAAAAATAAAAATAATAAGAATAAGACAAGTAAAAAAGTCCAGTAGAAGAGCAGGATGCAGGTGCATGGTGACGCTGTCTGCCCTGGATACCCTCCCTCTCCTTGCACTTTTGTGAGCTCTTAGACGTGGGCACTAGCTCGAATCCAGGATGCAGCTCTGAACAGGATCGGGGCCAAAGCCTCTGCTGCTCTGCTCTATAATCTGAGGATCCCCATTCCACAGTGAACAGGGAGTCTTGGGGAAAAAAAAAAAAAAGATGTTGCAAGTCTTGAGGATTCCAGGAGGCTTAGAACTCTAAAAGTAAGGAGGGACTCAGGTCATGTGTCCTTGTGCTGCGCTACGATGATCAAACAGAGCAGAGTTAATAAAAGGTGACTAGAAAAGCCAGTAAGGGGCTGGAACTCAGGAGGCCTGAGTGCGACCCCACCTCTTCTCTATGCAAAACACTTCCAGGTTATCTGTTTCGCCCTCCCCAAAGTGAAACATGTTCTTGTGTGCTTTAGGGCAGTGCTTCTCAGATTAGTGAGTGTACAAGTCACCTGGAATGCTGTTAATGGAAAGAATCTGATTGAGTGGTTGGGGTGGGGCGAGGGCTTGAGATTCTGCATTTATAATAAGATCCCAGGCTGCCAAGAGGCTTAATGACAACCTTTGCTTGAATTAGGAAAAGCTGTTCCTCTTTAGGCAGTTGTAGCCCTGAGGTGCCTTTGCAAAAAGAACCCCTTCCCACACACAATAGTGATAGGCAGGCTGGATTTCAGCCTGTGCAGTCCTTTCAGATAGTGCCTCTGAGCAGTGCACAAGTTGCCCAACTGTACAGGGCATTCCTGACCGGGTTGGCAGTTTTCTCCTGGACAGCCCTGCGTGGGATCCATCAGACGTGGTCTGCTACCCTCTCTCCCTCATGGCACAACGCAGCCCATTCTCTCATTGTTGCACAGGAATCCCTGTTCTTCTTCAGAGACTGCCAGAATGACATGTGGCCACGAACTGGTTTCTGCTCTACTTAAGAAGAGAGCTTCGCCTCTGATTCTCATCCTCCAATGTATCTGTTCTGAGCCCGGAGCTCTAAGTAGGGACTGTACTGTTCCCTAGGCACTGCTTCTGCTGGAATCCTTACATCTGGAGTTTTATACCCCTTGTCATTTATTAATCCAGGATCTAAACAATGAAGCTCCTGTATCTCCTCTCAGTACGTGATTATTACCTGGTTCACTCAAATCTTTTGTTTCTCATCAAATATTACGTCCTTTTATAGGGGATCAGACATAAAGGCAAAGAGCCAAGGGCATGAAACTTCACTCAGCTGTATGTTTACCTTGGACGGTGGGATACAGCACAGTGCCGGGCTCTGAGGCTTTCCTGACCACACCTCTGCCCGGGCTGCCTTGTTCTGTGCCTCTATCACCAGAGAGAAACCCAAAATATGTGTTTGTTTACCCAGAGTTGCTGAACTCTTTCCTTTATAGAAGCTTAAGGTCAAGGCTGGGGGGAGCGAGGGAAGCAGAAGTGCCCAGCAAAATCGGGCTCAGCTGTTCCGGGCTTTCTTCAAAGGGTTTGGCGCAAGCTAGACACATATCTTTTGAAAAGAAACTTTCAGCCAAGGACAGAAAATTCTGGTTTCTCTAAATAGCAGATTAAAAGGAGCAACAAAATAGAGTACAAAGATCCCTGGGCTAGTAGCCTGGAGGTTTTTCTATTAACTAATTCTATTAACTAAGGCAGCTTGCCTTGATTTCTCTCCATTAAACCTATACAAAGAAGCAATAGAGCTAAATAATCTGGAAGATTCTTTCTCGTCTTCAAGTCATGAGTTTAGTGGCTTTGGAAGTGTATTTTCTTTTCTGCTAAGCTAATTTTATGAAGTCGAAAAAATGCTGTGGACGATGGAGTTAATCTGTCCTCTAAATATAATTACATTGTGTTTTAATTCAGAGATAATGACTAGTGGGCTTTTACAAGTTTTGATTCCATTGTTTTTCATCCCCACCCCCAAATTTAGATATTGCTTCCTTATCTGTAATAAAAGACAAACAGCTTGTTGGAAAAAAAAAAAATATCAGGAAAGGATATAAATGGAGTGCTGACAGGAAAATACAAGAGTTTCTTCTAAGAGACATGAAAAGATGTTCAGTTTCACTCAAAACAAAATAATTGCACCTAAAACTACCCTGAGTTATCATTTATCACCTATCAGATTGGCAGAGATCGGAAAGTTTGACCACACAACCTAAATTATCTATCATGAGGGACTGTGTAAATAAATTATGGTACATCAGTACTATGGGATACTATCTAGCTGTAAACAAAACAGAGAATGAGGAAGCTTCTCTCTGTACAATGGGGAAAATGTCCACTATCTTATAGTTTAAGATTCAACTGTAGGACGAAATAGCAAGGTACAGAATGGTGTGTGCGGCATGTTGTGTGAACAGTTGACATGGATTTCTTCTTCACTTAAATACAGGTTTCCCCCCATGGGCTTCCCGCTGGGTGGGATGAGGCGGTTTCAGGCTTCTGTTCAGGGTGAACACGTGCAGCATGGGCAAAATGAGGGAGGCAGTGTTCACAGTGTGGAAGGCTCTGGTTTGCTGCTCAAGGTGTCCTTGCCTCTCCAAAGGATCCCCCTCTCCTTCCACTTTCCCTCCGCATCTACCATGGTGGTATAGACTGGAGCCCTTTTAAACACACACCTGCTGTGTGTTCCTTAGTCTCTAAGAAGAGAACCCCCCAGTGCAGCTGTGTAGCTCGCTGTGTTAAGACTGCCCCCATATCCCGAGGTCAATGTGGGGATGGGAAGAACCTACATGCTCCCATTATTCCAGAAGGAGCTCCAGAGCTAGATTTGCTAATCAAAGGGGAACAATGAGAAGAATACATCTCATTGATAGAAATACTGGGAATTGGGGGTGCCTGGGTGGCTCAGTCGGTTACTTCGGCTCAGGTCATGATCTCACATTTTGTGGGTTCAAGCCTTATATCAGGCTCTGTGCTGATAGCTCAGGGCCTGGAGTCTGCTTCAGATTCTGTGTCTTCCTCTCTCTCTGTCCCTCCCTCGTTTGTGCTCTTTTTCTCAAAAGTAAGTAAACATTAAAAAAAGAAAGCAAGTGGGGTGCCTGGGTGGCTCAGTCGGTTAAGTGTCCGACTTGGGCTCCGGTCATGATCTCACAGTTTGTGGGTTCGAGCCCCGCGTCGGGTTCTGTGCTGACAGCTAGCTCAGAGCCAGGAGCCTGTTTCAGATTCTGTATCTCCCTCTCTCTCTGACCCTCCCCTGCTCATGCTGTCTCTCTCTTTCTCCCAGAAATAAATAAAACATTAAAAAAAAAAAAAAAAGAAAGCAAGAATGAAGAAATACTGGGAATATATTACAAGGAAACTGCGAGCCAGAATATAGAACTTTTTGGGTCAGCCGAAACTGAGAAGGGAGTTAATTCCCTTCATTATGAACCCCCATAAGTGCCCCATGGTTTGCCATGTCTCTGCCCAGGTGCCCCAAGTCTGGTGGTTCTCTGAGGTGCTCTTGGAATGGATTGCTTTTGCTTCCAGTGGTTTGGTCTGTGACTTCCTTCCTTGCTTTGCTTTTTCTGGTCACACAATCTCATTTAAAACAAAATTATTTCCAGTAGTATTATTTCTAGTCAGTAGTCTCCCCTTGCCCCCCAGTTTTTCTGACCTTTCAAAGGGCTGTGGAAGGGAAGAGGGTTATTACTGAAAGAAGTTTTTCCGGCATAATTGTGCATCTTCAAGCTTCACCATACAGGTGGCCAAAGGGACAGGACGATGTGGTGCTGCCTTTCCTGGCTTTCTCTCTGCCAGGCAGCTGCATCCCCCTCTGGAAGGTATCCCCCTCTTTGCAGACCTCTCCATTCAGCTCTCTCCACTTTCCCCTTAGGCGCTGCCTAGCGAGGGCCCCCCTCAAGGCCCTGCTCACTGCAGTTACTAGCGCATCACCCCTTCCGGCTTTTCTTGTAAACAGTTCCTTTCCCAAACTCTCAAATCACCCCTCTTGAGAGTGCCTCATGCTTCCCGCCAAGCCCCTCACTGCATAGATGCCAGTTAGAAGGCAGAGAATCACCGACAGCTGCCAACGTTTGTAAGATTTTTGGTGCAAACAGTTTTCTTAAAGCAAAGGCAATCATATTACCCAGACTGCACAGAGTTGAAGAAAATATTTTATTTCTGTCTGGCAACTATGAGGTAGAGTTTAGACAGATTCAAGGCCATTCATTCGCACATTTGTTGTGCAAAGCACTTCCTTGGCCTCTCTCATGCTATGAGCTCTGATGAGATCTCAGTGGGTATGTAAAGGGGGTAACATAGAGGGTCTCTGCCCATGATGTGTTTTCAAACTATTGGTGTAATCGAGGCACTCACAACAGAAAGAAAACGAGGCAATATGTGAAATGTGGTTATAAAGCTGGCTTGTTAAAAGTTCTAGCACATAAAAGCTAGAGGAGTCCTCCAGGTAGGTTTTCCATCTACAGATGAGATCCCCGTGGTTAACCAGTCCAGGGTTCAAATCGGAGCTACGGCCAGAACCCCAAACCTGAGTATTCCACGTTGGATCTGCTTAGGTACTCTACATTGCTTCCCCTTTAACAAATCTTTAGTTTCCACTGGCGGTATCAGTGTATTATCCCATGAGGTTTATCTAAGGCAGGGATATGGCTAATGGAAACTTTTCATAAATATAGGAGAACTCATATGCGTTTGAATCATAATAGCTTTCTATGTATTTTAACAAAATGACAGGTGTGATATACAATGTAATAGATGGGTCCAGAGCCACAAAGAGGGGTTTCTGCCACCCTGGAGAATCCCTCTGCTGTAGCTCCTGGGGCAGCTCTTTTTCTCACTCCAGGGGGGCTGCTGGTGGTCCTATATTTCGGCATAGCCTCTCAGAACTACACCTCCCCATGTGGACGCGTCACCAAGGGGATCTTCCTGTCTCCCCTTGGGGCTTCAGAAATATATGTGTCTCTTGAGACGAGACCAGTTTAAGAGCTAGAGAGCAGAAGCAGGAACAAATGCCTTCCTGAAGGTCACGGTCATGGCCAAATGCCCATGCTCCTTGGTGGCAGTCTTTCTAAAAGAATCCCATTTATGGGCACCTGGGTGGCTCACTCAGGTAAGTGTCTGACTTCGGCTCAAGTCATGATCTCATGGTTTGTGAGTTGGAACCCCGTGTCAGGCTCAGCACAGAGCCTGCTTCAGATCCTCTGTCTCCCTCTGTCTCTGCCCCTCCATCGCTTGCTCTCTCTCTCTCTCTCTCTCAAAAATAAATAAATTAATTAAACCATTAAAATAAAAAAAGAATTGTTTATTTTCTTCTGAGAGCTCTTCTCAGATCTGCAGAGAGCTCCTGTCATTTCCTCAGAGACTTTCTGAAGACTGTTGGTCTTTCAGATGTAGTAACATTCAGTATGAAAGTGGCATTCAGAGATCCCACATGGCTCCAGATGTGACTGACACCAGGTGAGCTGATGACTCTCAGTTCTTAGGGAACCTTCTCTGCCTGTACCTATGTCCCTGAATCCATGTGTGGCAGCTTCGGCCATTCTCCATTACCTCAACAGGAGACCTCACGACTTTGCTCACAGGATCTAATTGTGAGACAGACTGTCAAAAGATATTTAGTGGGTCCTCCTGAAAGACGGGCTATGTTTTCCTCCATTCGTAAAATTGTAGGGTGTTAGAGCAGTAAGATTAGGTAGGAACTGGAATTTCATTCATAGAAAGTTTAGGCTCAGAGAGGCTCAGTTAATGCTGACCAAATTTTAATATGCACACCACATGTGCAGATTTGTTAAAATGCAGGATCTGATTCATTAAGTCTGAGTCAAGGCCTGAGATTCTTCATTTCTGACATGTCCCCAGATAATGCCCAGGCTGATGGTCAAGAACCACAGTTGGATTTGCAAGGGGCTGTATTTCCTGCATAAGGGAAAGAAGTGGACAGAAGTAGGACCACATTACCTGACTCTTTACTCTATATGGTCTTTCCTCTCATGGGGTGAGAGTTGGAGTTCATCCCCTCAACCCCCACAGACAGGTACATGAACATTAAAATGGGGATGGGTGGAAAGAAAGAAAGTAATGGGCATGGCAGATAAGAACTCTCTAGAAATGAAATTTGAATAGGGAGGGAGAAGAGAATGTGAAGAGATGAGTGTGGAATTATTGAGGCTAACATTCTGAATTCAATGTTCACTTAGCTTACTTTTGTTATGACCCAGAAAATGATGCCTCCAATTTAGCTGGTCATCCTGACATTGTGCAATGATTACCTCAAACAGGAGGATTAAAATAAATTCCCATCTCATTTTTTGAAAAAAGAAAATGCTGCTTTAAAATTTAGAATATTGGAGTGCCTGGGTGGTTCAATCAGGTAAGCGTCCCACTTCGTCTCAGGTCATGATCTCACAATTTGTGGGTTTGAGCCCCACATTGGGTTCTGTGCTGACAGCTTAGAGCCTGGAGCCTGCTTTGGATTCTGTGTGTGTGTGTGTGTGTGTGTGTGTGTCTCTGTGCCTTCCCTGCTCATGCTCTGTCTCTCTCTCTCTGTCTCTTAAAAATCAATAAATGTTAAAAAAAATTTTTAATTTAGAATATGTATCTTATTTTAAAAAAAGATTTTATTTTTAAGTAATCCCACATTCAAAGTGGGGCTTGAATTCATGACCCTGAGATCAAGAGTCACGTGCTCTACAACTGAGCTGGCCAGACACCCCTGGAATATGTATCTTATAAGAGTAAACCCTACAATTACCTTTTTCTCTATTAGTCATAAATATGCACTATAAAGTCCTTAAAAAATGTACATAAAATAGAAATTGATGTAGGGGTGCCTGGGTGGCTCAGTTGGTTAAGCATCCAACTTTGGCTCAAGTCATGAACTTGTGGTTCATGAGTTCAAGCCCCGTATCTGACTCTCTGCTGTCAGCACAGAGCCTGACGTAGATCCTCTGTCTCCTCTCTCTCAGCCCCTCACCCCACCTCTCTCTCCCTCAAAAATGAATAATAAACGTTAAAAGAAAAGAAATTGGTGTAGAAACTTCTATATCAAGTAGAATCTTTGAAATATCAGTGATTAAATCATGATGCATAACAATAAAATAAGGGCGTGGAATGTGCCGTGAAAAATGAAAAATTTAGAACAAGAACATGCTCTTGGGAACTGAAAAATATGGTTTCAGAAATTAAAATATCAGTGTAAAGAGATGGGAAAAAAGAGGTCAAGTAAGAATGTTCAACATCAGATTAATAGGAGTTTAGTCAAGGTATTTAAAGAAGAAAAATATCCAGGGAAAAAATGAAGTATAAACCTTCCAAATGCAAGAGCGTACGTACGCAGACCTGAACAGGACACATGACTAGAGACCTCACCTGACATGTCACTGGGCAATTTCACAGCACAAAGGATAAGGGGAAGATGGTAATAAATTGCTCATGAGGAAAAAACTGAAAAATCAGACCAGTATCAGAATTTTTATCAGCAACTTCTTGTTAGCAGTAATCAATGTTAGAGAACAGTGGGTCCAAGCATCCAAAGGTCAAGGGGATAATATGTTTGTTGTTAGAAACAATCCCGGGCTCTGTACTGAATGTGGAGCCTGATTAAAGTTCTTTCTCTTTTTCCCTCTGCCCTTCTCCCCCCACCCCATACTCTCTATCTAAAATTTAAAATAAAATTTTAATATTTCTCATCATAGTTTTTTTTTTTGCATTAATGTAGAGTTTTCCAAAATATTGCATTAAATATTACTTATCTCGATGGCTGAGGATTTTGGTAAATTTTGTACCCAAAACAGGTGCCTCACCTGCCTCACCCTAGTCCCCAGTTCCACCTAAAGTACTTACAGTCTGGTCCTTCCAGAGGAAGTTTGCTGACCTCTGCTGTTATCTATTCCTTGGATCCCATTCTTTCTGAAGACTTTTTTTTTTTAAAGCTCACTGACTTTGTGTCTAATTTGATAGGTTTAATTTTAGACTCTTGCACATCCACAGTCATACCATAGTTATACCTCATCAAACTATCAGTAAATGCAGGAGCAAACTTAAAATCACTTTCAGACAGAAGAGGACTTTCTTAGAGAATTTCTGTCCGGAAGACAATATGGAATCCAAGAAATGGTGTCTCTCCCTCAGCAGCTCAATAAAGAGATCCCAGGATGATTCTCGTGCAGCAGTCTAAAATTAAACCTATCAAATTAGACCCAAAGTCAGTTAGCTTTAAAAAGAGTCTTGTTTGGGTAACAGGGATGGTACAGGATGTTTTAAAGGTAAGAGAGGGAACTACAGTATCCTGTCTACGCTTACTATTTTATATAAGAAGTACTGATGCAGATTTTACAGAATTATGAAAAACATGTACCCCTAGACCCAGGAGATAGAATGAGTCTTGAGAGGGATAAATGAAAATAAACCCTCACAAAAACGTACTATAGTAAAGGTACAGATGAGGGCTAATAGAGATAACATCTTAAAAGCATCAAGAGAACAAGACATGTTTTGATCTGGGGGTCGTGAGTTTGAGCCAAATGGTGGATGTAGAGATTACTTAAATAAAAACTTTAGGGACACCTGGGTGGGTTAGTCAATGAAGAATCCAACTCTTGATTTCAGCTCAGGTCATGATCTCATGGTTCATGAGTTTGAGCCCCACATCAGGCTCTGTGCTGATGGGGTGGGGGGGAACCTGCTTAGGATTCTCTGTCTCTCTCTCAAGGGTCTCTCTCTCTCTCTCAAAAATAAATAAACATTGAAAAATATTAAGTCTTAAAAAATTTTTTAGACTTAAAATAAAAAGACATATCCTTTACAAAGGATTGAGAATTAGACCAACAGACTTTTCAACAATAAAGGGCACAGATGAATAATAAATCAAAGTGCCAAAGGAAAATATGTGTAACATAAAATTCTATACTCAAACTACTACCCAAGGTTCAGAGTAAATGAAGATGTTTCCAGAAAAATAAAGTTTCCAGAAAAATGAAATAAAGATGTTTCCAGAACCCTCTGAAAGAATTATTAAAGAGACTCAGGAGAAAATTAAATATAATTGAGAGTTAAAAAGTGTCCAAGAAATGGTGGAAAATGATAAGCCATATGTACATAAGAAGACGTAAGAACTGACTTCCTTTGAATAAATGCAATTAATACCATGGCTATAAAAGCAATCTGAAACTAAAATATTAGACAACAATAATGTGTACGGTGGGGAATGAAAGCATTCTAAAGTCCACGATCCTGAAATATATTATAAAAATGGCCTTGGCTCTCCAGCCAGTGCACCCCATTGGCCTTGACTAATCAGAAGCCTGAGGGCAAGGCACCCCAGTGATGTAGCCCACACAGGTAAGGTCTTCGCACAGTGCCACACCTGGCAGCAACATTGAATGAGAACATAAAGGATGACAAAGGAAACAGACAACATGATACCATGTAAATCTCAGCCTGGCTGGGTGATCTAGGACAGCTCAGTCATGCACCTGGTGGTTGGTGCCGGTGGTTGGCAGGCTGATCCGGGGGCCTTCCCAGGGAGAATGGTCTCGCTCTGCTTCATCTGCTGTCCTCAAGCAGGTGGACCAGCCTTCTTTGTGTGGGCTTTCCAAGGGCATGGGAGTAAGAAGCAGCAAGGCCCCTTGAGGCTAGGCTTGGAAGTCTCATGGTGTCACCTCTGCCACACTCTGTTGGTCACAAAGTCATTCCAGATTCAAGGGATGGAGAAGTGGCCTTCACCCCTTGATAGCAGGAGCGGCAGAGTCACATTGCCAGGGGGCATTGTGTATAAGGATGTGCCAATTTTTTGTAGTCTCCTTCAGTGCACACCTTGAACAGATCTTCTCCCTAAAAATCCAGTTTATCGTCTTCTCCGCCTAAATTGGTGGTGATTTGAGCTTTCTGGTTGCTCAGGAGGAAAAAACAAATGTATTTATCCTTGACTCCTCCCTTTCTTTCACATCCCACATCCTCTCCATTACGAGGTCATATTGGCGCTATATTAGAAATACATTCAGTATCTGACCCCCACCCCACCCACACCCCCATCAACTCACAATTGGATGATTATAATAACTTCCTAATTGTTTACATTTAGTCTTGCAAAGTCCCTTTAAAAAGCTATTCAATCATGTCACTTGTGGTCTCTCTGTCTCCCCAAATATGTCTACATCCTAATTCCCTAGAATGTATCCCAATACATAGATTGTATTACCTTGTATGGCAGAAGAGACTGCAGATATGATTAAGGCTGTCAAGAAGAGGAGACTATCAGGGTGGGCCCAGTGCAATTACAAGGGTCCTTGGAAGAGGGAGGCAGTAGAATTGGAGTCCGAGAATGCAATTTGATGGTGGAAGCTTGGAAGATGCTAAACCACTGGCTTTGGAGATGGAGGAAGGAGCCAAGGACCGAGGATGGCTTCCAGAAGCTGAAAGCCTCCAGCCTCCAAAACAACGAATCACGACAGCTTAACTTTTCCCAGAGGAACTAGGGAACTGTAAGATAATAAATTTGAGCTTTTTGAGCCACTAACTATGTGGTAATCTGTTATAGCCGCAATAGGACACTAATAACATCACTCTTTTGTCCCAAATCCCTACATAAGCTATAGCCAGCCTCCACCTCTGACCTCCACCCCTCTCCAGTACCTCCCTGATCACATGCTCTGCTATTTCCCCTCTATGCGCACTGCACTTCTGCCACAGGGCCCTCCTAGCTGTTCTTCAAATTGCTAGACATTTGCCTTCGAGCCTTCATATGGTTCTTCCTTTTAGATTACTAGATTACTCTTCTCCAAGATAGTTTCTTGACAGAACTTCCCATCCACACCCCTTTTTCATTTATCTTGCTCAACATTTTTTTTCATAACACTTCTCATCTTGGAACATGCCACACGGTTTGCTTATTGGTAATGCCTATTGTTTATTATTTGTACTACCATCACTGTCCCTTGGCTAGTAGGTAAGCAGCGAAGGCTATTTCATTCACTGATGTATCCTAAGCACTTAGAACAGTGCCTGAGACATGATAATGATTCAATATATATTTGTTGAATGAATGCTTATTCTTAAAATTCTGGTAATTGAACATAAAATAGATGCAAAATAACATATAGATATAGTAAGTATGGTCCAGCAGCCAGTTTAATAAACATTACAGGGGCACCTGGGTGGCTCATTCAGTTAAGCCTCCGACTTCGCTCAGGTCATGATCTCACATTCGTGGGTTCGAGCCCCATGTCAGGCTCTGTGCTGACAGCTCAGAGCCTGGAGCCTGCTTCGGATTCTGTATCTCCCTCTCTCTGCCCCTCCCCCTCTCATGCTCTGTCTCTCTCTGTCTCAAAAATAAATAAAACATTAAAAAAAATAAACATTACATAACCACTACCTTTGAAGTTCTCCTATACACATCCCTGAACCACGTCCTATTTTCTTATGCTCAGAAGGGAATCCTGTCTTTTAATTTTATTATCCCTTGACTTGGCTTCACAGTTTTTCCAGACACGTTAGCATCCCTAAACAACGCATCGTTCATATTTATCTTTATTTGAAGAATGTGTAATCATTACATGATACTGCATATCATTACATGAGACTGTGGGCACTCTTTTTTGATTTGTTTTTATTTTTATTTTTCATTAGTGTTTATAACACTATTTCTTTTTTTTAAATTGTGGTAAGAACATTTCACATACGATCTACCCTTTCACCAGATTTTTCTTTTAAGTTTTATTTATTTTTGAGAGAGAGAGAGAGAAAGAGAGAGAGAGAGAGAGAGAGAGAGGAAGCATGAGTAGGGGAGGCACAGAGAGACAGCGAGACACAGAAGCCAAAGCAGGCTCCCGGTTCTGAGCTGTCAGCACAGAGCCCAACATGGGACTCAAACCGACAAACCGCTAGATCATGACCTGAACCAAAGTCTGTCGTTTAACTGACTGAGCCACCCAGGCGCCCCTCACCAGATTTTTAGGCGTTCAGTGCAGTATTGTTAACTATAGGCGCAGTGTTGTGCAGCAGATCTCTAGAACTTACTCATCTTGTATAACTGAAACTTTATGCCTATTGATCAGCAGCTCCCCACTTCCTCCACCACTAAGCCCTGGCAACCACGACTGGCTTTCCTGCTTAACATCATGTTCTTAAAGTTCACCCTTGTTCCAACATGTAAACGGCAGTTCATTTACTTCTCTGCTCTATAGCGCGTCACTATAAGAAAATGCCCTAATGTTTTATTAATGATATCTTTAATGAAGACTTGATTATTTGTGCTTTGTTGCTATTGAGAAGCCTCCCAGCCATTCTCTCGCTCTCTCCCCTGGGCTTGCCCAAGTTTCTCTAGGGTGCAGATCTAGGAGTGAAACTGCTGAGTCATAGGCGTGTGCGTCTTTAGCCTCCGTGAGGATGTCAATTTGTTTTTCAAAACAGTTGTACCCGTTTGCCCGCCTCCCAGTGTTCTAGTTGCTCACATCCTTGCAGGAACTTCATGTTGAAAGAATTTTTTTTTTAATTTTTTTTTTTTTTTTAATTTCTAGGAGAGAGAGAGAGAGAGACAGCGTGAGCAGGGGAGGGTCAGAAAGAGAGGGAGTCACAGACTGAAACAGGCTCCAGGCTCTGAGCTGGCAGTCAGCACAGAGCCCGACGCGGGGCCAGAACCCACGAACCGCGAGATCATGACCTAAGCGAAAGTCGGACGCTTAACCGACTAAGCCATCCAGGCGCCCCATGTTGAAAGAATTTTTAATTTCTGCCCATCTTGTAGATGGGGAATCTCTCTCACTGCAGTTTAGATTTTCATTTCTCTGATTACTAACGAGGTGGATTATCTATTTACTTGCCTTTATTGGTTCTTTGGCTTTTCTCTTCATGAGGTGTCTACTTGAGTCTTTGGCTGCCCCCACCCCCACTCCGCCAATTTTTTTGAATTATTTTTACTTTTCTTTTTAATTTTTAGAAATTCTTTAAATATTCATGACATAGACGTTGAAACTGACATATAGGTCCACTTTAGGTTTGCTTTTTTACTCTTTTAATAACTTTTTTTGATTATTGGAAGTTCTCAATTTTACTGAGTCTTTTACAATTTGCACTTTTGATTTTGGGGTAAGAAATCCTCCTGACTCCTAGGTATTAAATATATTCTCCTACATGGACTTCTGGAAATGTTCTAGTTTTGTTCTTCACATATAAGCCTTTAATTGACCTGGAATTGATTCTTGTGAACGGTGTGAGATAGGGTCCAATTTCAATGTTTCTATATGGATATCCAAATTTCCCAGCACCATCCATTCCCCACTGATCTATAGGGCCAGGTCTGTCATGAATCAGATTTCCTTTATCCTGTTCTCTTAGTCAGTTGCCTTAACTTATCCATTGCCTTAACTATTATAGCTTTATATTAATTCTTGATATTCAGTGGCAAGTCCTTCTAGTTTGTTCTTCAAGACTGT
This sequence comes from Hyaena hyaena, assembly GCF_003009895.1. NCBI lineage: Eukaryota > Metazoa > Chordata > Mammalia > Carnivora > Hyaenidae > Hyaena > Hyaena hyaena. The sequence continues at coordinate 603,626 of NW_024080863.1, read as the reverse complement.
ACTGGCTATCATGGGTCCTTTGCTCTTCGATTTGCATTTTAGGATCATTTTATCAAACTTGACAACACTTTTAATGTACGAATTCTGTCTCTCCATGAATATAGTATGCCTCTCTATGAATGTAGATATCCTTTAGTGTCTTTCAATAAGATTTTTATATTTGCTCTACGAAGGGAATAAATCTCTTGTAGATTTATTCTTAGGTACATCTTAAAAATTTTTAGGGTATTGTAAATGTTGCCTCTTAAAAAAAATTTTTTTAATCTTATGGCTGCTGGTGTAAAGAATGAGAATTTATTTCTTGGAGTCACAATTCAGATAAAAAATTTTGGAGTTATAATGGGTTTTTTAAATCGACTATTTTTTAGAGCAGTTTTAGGTTCACAGCAAAATTTAATGGAATGTCCATAGTTTTCATACCCCCTCCCCCCGCACTACACACACACACACACACACACACACACACACACACACACACATGCATGCACAGCCTCCCTCACTGTCAATATCTCCCACCAGAGTGATACATTTGTTATAGTTGATGAACCTCCAGTGGCACATCATAACCACCAGGGTCCATAGTCTACATTAGGGTTCACTCTTGGAGTTGTCCAATCTATGGATTTGGACCAATGAAAAATGACAATGCTCATCATTCTACTATCATACAGGGTGGTTTTACTGTCCTTCTCTCTTTCTCTCCAGCTACTTTTGGGGGAATGCTTTTCCTTACTCCTCATCCCCCATCTCTGTTCTCTCTCCACGAAAACAAACAGCTCCGTACCCTCCACAGCTTCTCTCTTCCCCAGTTCGTCTCTCCCTGCCATGTATCTGCTGAGTTCTGCAGCTCAAGGTATGCCGATTGTTGCGTTAATCCTCAGAGCAATGTCCCAGGTGTTTTCAATGGTTTGGTGCTGATCTAGCTGCATTACAGGGATGAGAGAAGCAGAGAACTTCCATGCTGCTCTGCCATCTTGGTCTTACTGCCCTGAAAATCCATTTTGCTCTGCCTATTCATCTCCCCTCCTGCCCTCACTGCTGCACATCCCAATCTCTGGCAGCCACTGACCATTTTCTTATCTCCATGGTTTCACCTTTTCCAGAATGTCATATAGTTGGAATCCTATCATATATAGCCTTTTGAGATAGACTTCTTAAATTAATAAGTTGCATTTAAGCTTCCTCTATGTCTTTTCATGACTTGATAGCTCATTTCTTTTTAGTGCTGAATAATATTCCAATGTCTGCATGTACCACAGTTTATTTATTATATATTTACCTGCTGAAGGACATTTTGGTTGCTCCAACTTTTGGCAGTTATGAATAAAACTGCTATACATTATCACTTGTATGCAGGTTTTCCTGTGGATGGGATAACTGAATAGGTGTAATTTGTTAATAATTCATAATTAGTTTGTTAATAATATTCCCTTAATATCTCTCTAGATTTTTGTTGTTTCTGTAGTTACAGCTCTTTCTCTCTCTCTCTCTCTCTCTCTCTCTTTTGGTGATTATATCCTGCCAGTGGTTTGTTAACTTTATTAATTTTTCCAGGGAAACAACTTCTGGCATTGTTGGTCTTCTCTATTATATGTTTGTCTTTACTAATTTTTTTAACATTATTATGTCTTTCTTCTACTTCCTTTAGGTGTATTTTGTTTTACTTTTTCTATATTCTAGAGATGGTTTCTTAGATTATTGTTTTCAATCTTTTCTCCTTCCTTGTATTGACTTTTAAAAATGTACACTTCTCTTTAGTTGTCAATCAATAGCTACACTCATAAGTTCTGTTATTTAATAATTTTTTTTGTTCAGTTCTTGCTATAGGCTGAATTGTGCACCCCCAAAGTGACTGTATTTTGAGACAAGGTCTGTACGGAGGCAATTAAGGCTAGATGAAGTTGTAAGAGTGGGGCCCTGATCTGTTAGCATTAGTGTCCTTATAAGTAGAGACACCAGACCAAGCTCTCCTCCCCTCTACCCCCCACCCCTGCCATGTGAGGACACAGTAGGAAGGTGAGGAAGGTGGCCATCAGCAAACCGGGAAGAGAGCCCTCATCAGAAACCTAATACTGCCACACCTTGATCTTAGACTTTCCAGTCTAAGAGAATTGTAAGGGAATAAATTGTTGTTTAAGCCATGTAGTCTATGGCATTTTGTTATGGTAGCCCACAGCTGGTTAATACTGTTCCAATATTTTCTAATTTCTGTTCCCTTCTTTGATCCATGAAATATTTGGAAGTATATTTTCTAATATTCAAGCCTGTCAAGTGTTTTTAGTGTTCTTCTATAATTTTCTCCCAATGAATTACACTACCGTCAAAGATGCAAATCTTCTGAAATTTGTGGAAACGTTATTTACATCTGCATCTATATCTATGTTGAGGAGAGAGATTGTGATTTATTATAAGCAATGGCTCATGCAGTTATGAAGGCTGGCAAGTCTGGAAGACCCAGGGGAGCCTAAAACCAGGGGAGGTCATGATGTAGTTTCAGTTCAAAGACCAACAAGCTTGAGGTACAGGAAGAGCCAATATTTCAGTTTAAATCTAAAGACAGGAAAAAAAAAGTCATTGTTTTAATTCAAAGGCTATTGGGCAGGAAGAATTCTCTCTAGGAGGAGGATCAGCCTTTTTGTTTTATTTGGGCCTTCAACTGATTGAATGAGGCCCACCCACACTAGGAAGGGCAATTGGCTTTACTCAGTCTACCAACTTAAATGTTACTCTATTCAAAAATACCCTAACAGAAACATCCAGAATAATGTTTAGCAATATTGAGGCATCCCGTGGACCAAATTGACACATAAAACTAACCATCACTATCTGTATGTGGTCAATTTTCATATATACTCTACACATGCTTGAAATGAATATGTCTTCTGCAGTGTTCTATTTTTATCCAGTAGATCAAGTTGATTAATTTTGTTATTCATGAGTTCGATATCCTTTCTGATTATTTTTTGTCTGCTTGATCTATCTACTAACGTGTGCTAATGTATCCCACTATTGTATTTGGAAATTATGGGCCATTTCTATTCTTTTAGATGTTACTCTATAAAATTAATATGTATAGAGTGACTGGGTGGTTCAGTCAGTTGAGCATCTAACTTCAGCTCAGGTCATGATCTCATTGTTTAAATTTGAGCCCCACATTGGGCTCACTCCTGTCAGTACAGTGACAGACACTTCAGATCCTTTGTGCCCTTTCTCTCTACCCCTCCCCCACTCCCACTCTCCCTTTCAAAAATGAGTAGACATTTTAAAAGATTAAGATGTATAATTTAATTTAACTTGCAAATCTAAAGTTAATCAATATTTAGCATCTTCCAAATCTATATAAAAATCTTAGAACACTAATTTAGTGAAGTTCTCTCCTGACTAACAAGCTATAATTTTTGTTTACAACCCACTGACATGATTATTATTGTTTTAATCAATGTTAAGGTTTACTCACATATTGCTTTCTTTGCTCGTCGTTCTTTTCATATCTCAAAGCTTCTGTCTGGGATTTACTTTTTTCTGAATTACATAGGAGAGGGAGAAAGACAGAGAGAGAGGGAGAGAGAATCTTAAGCAATTTCCACCCCTAGTGGGGAGCCCCATCCAGGGCTCAATCTCATGATCTTGCGATCATGATCTGAGCCAAAATCAAAAGTCAGAAGCTCAACCAACTAAGCCACCCAGACGTCCCTTTAAAATTTTCTTTCTAAGTGTTGCCTTCCCCTTGGCGTTTTAAAGATATTACTTCATTGGCTTTTAGGCTCATTTTAAGAAATTGGCTGTCAACTTTATTGTTATTCCTTCGAAGGTAATCTTTCTGAGTTCTTTGGACTAGGGTCTTAATCCATTCAAGCTGCTATAACAAAATACTATGGACTGCGGGGCTTAAGCAACAGAAATTTATGTCTCACAGGTCTGGAGGCTGGAGGTCCATGATCAAGGTGCTGGCAGATTTGGTGTCTGATGAGAGCTCACTTTCTAATTCATAGATGGTGTCTTCTCACTATGTCCTCACACGGTAGAAAGAACAAAAGAGTTGTCTAGCATCTTATATAAGGGCCTCTAATCCCATTCACAAGGGTTCTGCCCTTATTACCAAATCACTTTTAAGATCTCACCTCCTACCACCACACTGGGCAATGGGTTTCAACATAGGAATCTGGGGGATAGAAACATTCAGAACAGAGCAATCTGCTTTCTATTTTCTTTTCTTTCTTTCTTTTTTTAAAATTAAATGTTATTTTCTTTCCGGATTTTTAATGATCATCTTTATCTTTCATATTCTGCAATCTCCTCATGATGCACGGGGGTGTAGATTTCTTTTTGTTTTTCATGCTTTTTATTTTTCTTCCTGAAGATTCTGGGCTAGGGTCATTTTATAAGTTCTGAAAAATTCTGAGGATTTATTCCTTCAGATACTGTCTCCTCTCCTTTTAGAACTCTGATTGCACATCTGTTAAATCTTCACACCTCATCTTCCATGTCTCTTAATCTCTCTTTTGTACGTCATGTCTCTTTATCTGTTGGTGATGCATTTGGAGAATTTTTAAGATCTAAGCTCACCAAGTCTCTCTTCAGTGGCTTTCGATATGCTGCAAGTTTATTCGTCAAATTTTCATTTTAAATCTTTAAATGTTTTCATTCCTCAAAGTTGTACTTGGTTCTTTGTCAAAACTGCTATCGGGTCTGATTTAGCTGTGCTTTGTTTGGGTTTGATCTCATTCACGGTGCTTTGTTTTCTCGTGTGTTTTGTGATTGTGTGTGTGTGTGTGTGTGTGTGTCTGAGTCATACCCCCTGGAACTTTTAGCTTAGGGAATTCTGTGAAGATTGGGCTGAAGGCCAATTCCTTAAAGGAGGAAATTCAACTTTGTTTCTTCCAGGCATTTGGGAGGTTCTACCAGGTCACAAACATTCTAAAAATTTTTTTTAATGTTTTACTTATTTCTAGGAGAGAGAGAGACAGCATGAGCAGGGGAGGGTCAGAGAGAGAGGGAGTCACAGACTCTGAAACAGGCTCCAGGCTCTGAGCCGGCAGTCAGCACAGAGCCCGACGCGGGGCTCGAACCCACGAACCGTGAGATCATGACCTAAGCGAAAGTCGGACGCTTAACCGACTAAGCCACCCAGGCGCCCCAGGTCACAAACATTCTAAAGAAATGTTTGGCTTGAGATATAGTAGTCTATCCTGAGGGTGTCCTTTCTGGCTGCAAAACTAACTAACTAACTAACACTTTCTTGAGGCTCTTAATTCCCAAGGGGTATTTTCTTTTTCTTCTCCATTGAGCATCAAGTTTTGAGACAAACAACTTTTCAAGTAGTTCCCTGTGGGAGGATTGGGAAAAGCAGGTTTTTTTCTTTCTTTCTTTTTTAATTTTTAAAATATTTATTTATTTTTGAGAGAGACAGACAGACAGACAGACTGCATGGGCAGGGGAGGGGGAGCGAGAGGGAGACAAAGTTTCTGAAGCAGGCTCCAGGCTCTGAGCTAGCTGTCAGCACAGAGCCCTACGCAGGACTTGAACTCACCAACCGGAAGATCATGACCTGAGCTGAAGTCAGATGCTTAACTGACTGAGCCACTCAGGCGCCCCTGAAAGCAGGTTTATTTCTAATTCACCCTTAACTGAAGGTGAAACCCATCGGGGTCCTAGTTTTATGAATTACCCTTTTAGAGCTTCCAAGTTAGGCTTTCTTTTCTGTCTTCCATAGGCCTCAGGGCCATGTCAACTGAAAGGCAACTAAACCAGGATCAGAAAATGGCAGAGTCCAAGTTCAGCACATCTCTTCCCTCACCAGATCCCCACTCTCATTTAGCTTTTGGTACCTGATCATCTTTACTCATCTGACCACTCATCCATACACTTAGGAAAAAGGGATTTTTAGGCTTAGTTTTTATTTTCAATTGAGGTATAATTTATGTACAGTAAAACTTACCTCTTATTGATGTTCAATTCTGGGTTTCGACAGATAGATACAACTGAGAATCTGCCACAGTGGGTCTAAAGAAGAGTTTTAGCACCCTCCAGAATTCCCTCGTGTTGCCTTTTTGTAATCAACCCCTCCGCTGGTGAACTTTTTACTGTCTCTGTAGTTTTGCTGTTTCCGGAATGTCATATAAATGGAATCAGACAAGATGTAGCCTTGTGAGTCTGGCTTCTTTCGCTTAACATAATACACTAGAGATTTACAGGAAAAGATTTTAAAAGAGTTCTTAAATTTTATTTTATTTTATGTTAATTTTTGACAGAGCAAGCGGAGGTGGGGCAGAGAGAAAGGAAGACGTAGACTCTAAAGGCTCCAGGCTCTGAGCTGTCAGCACAGAGCCTGACTCAGGGCTATAACTCACGAACTGCGAGATCGTGACCTGACCCAAAGTCATAGGCTTAACCGACTGAGCCACCCAGATGCCCCTATTTGTTTACTTTTAACTGAAGTATAATTAAGGTATTTATTCATGAATAAAATGAACAAAGTTTTATTCATTTCAGATGTAGCTTTTATCAAGCCCTTTTATTATGTTCAGAGGTGAGGGTGTTCATCTGTGAGGGTTGGAAGATCCAGTGAGAAGGGCCAGGTGAATGAGGTTTAACTCCCTGGTGAAGGCCCACTGCAGACTCTAGAGGTTTCTTTCTCACTTGAACGCCTATTATACTTAACATCTCTAGCATATATATTGGGTGCTAATTGCTTTTCACATCAGTCTTATCTTCCTAACTAGATAGTAAGTTATTTGAAGTCAGAGACCATGTTTTTTTGCCAGTGTATTCTCAAAACACTGCTTTGCTGAGACAGTTCTCTACTGAATATTTGTCAGTGGATATAAATTGCCCACATGGTAAAACTTTGTGTTGATTAATGTGATAGATGATGAGATTTTTAAGTTTCAGTGTATATTTTTCTAAAGCAAAACTTTAAATTGCTGTGATGGGCCTAATAAGTAGAAACTATTCAGGAACACTGTAATTTGAAAGTTGCCTGATTTTCCTTCTTTAATATTCCTTTCTGACTTGCCTTTCAGGTGTTTATAATTAGAGCACAAATCAAATGGCTTTGTGTTGAGTTAAATACGTGGTGGAGATAACACATAAAGCCATTATCAGTCTTTTATATATGATAGTAAATGAGTTTATCATTTCGTTATCTTTTATTATTTCTTTATTATCTTTAATTATCTTTCCATGAAGGAGAGTTTTGCTAAAAGAATTATGAAGGAGCAAATTGGCATGGGACTCTGAAAAAGCCCCCCTACCCCCAAATTGGATCAAAAGCATGAACCTGAGGGAATTTGGGAGAAAAGCCATAAGGGGGAGATGAAGAAAGGCACATTTTCCTCACCTCATAATTTTGCTAAGCTTGGCTTGGGTTTTGCTTAAGATACCTAATCTTGTTGTCTTCCAGGTCATACTTTCCTGCCTCAGTTTACTCACAGAAGAAGAACAAGGTTTAGAACAGAAACCATGAGCCCCGTTCATCAGCAGAACCAATCTGAGGGAGTAAGAAGGAAGTATCTCTGGATTTGGGGGGAGGGAGTTGACTGCTTCAGAAGTGGACTGGGCTGCACTGGGCAAGTTAAGCAAGTTTGCTCAGGAAGCGGCTGAGAGGATACATGGAAAGGATCAAGATGACCTTCATTCAGTGAGTCCAACCCTCCTTCTTGGACATGCCTTCAGAAGGCATGCTGGTGTTCACCTTAGGAGGAGGCCCTAGTCAGGTGCTAGAAGGCTCTGCCTCTTCCTACTCTTTCCATCCTGTCTGGCCTTGCCAGTCTGCCAAGCCTTGTGCTGAGGCAAACAAGCCCACCTAGCCTCTGTCACTTCCTTGGTAGTCATCAGTCAGCCAGCCTACTTGCATTTGAGATTTGCCTTTAAGTTTGGAGTTCTAATGCTGACTTAACCATTGGCTTTTCTGTGGAGCAATATGGAAAAATTAGAAAAACTCTCTGAGTCGGTTTCTCGATCTACAAAAATATGAGTATTAGTGGTATGAGGGTACTCTGTCTATGTATTGGAGTTGTGACAATTAAATGAGTCTTCCAAGTGTTAAGGACATTCTTAGAATATAGAACTTGTAGATGTTGGTTAAGAATATTTCTGTCCTCTGCAGACTTATCTATTCCCATGTGTCTAGGGACAGGACACCGAGGCTCTACCTCTGGCTCCAGCCTTCCTCCAGAGAACTAGAATCCCCTAACTGCCCACTAGACATCTAGAACATTCCAATACCACTCCGGCTCAGTATACAGTATCCTCCCCACTGTGGGGGATGCATTCCAGGACCCCCAGTGGATTCCTGAAACCACAGTTAGACCAAACCCTATATATAACCCTATATATACTAGGCTTTTTCCTATACATGCATACCTATAATAAAGTTTAATTTATAAGTTAGGCACAGTAAGAGATTGACAACAACTAATAATAAAATAGAACAATATGCTGTAATAAAAGTTATGTGAATGTGGTATCTGTCTCTCTCAAAAATATCTTATTGTACTGTACTCACCCTTCTTCTTGTGATGATGTGAGATGATAAAATGCTTCCCTGATGAGATGAAGTAGGGGAATGACACAGGCATGGTGACGTAGCGTTAGGCTATTATTGGCTTTCTGATGATACACCACAGGGAGGATCATCTGTTCGAGATGGGGGTTGACCACAGATAACTAAAACCAGGGCACCAGCACTGTGGATAAGGGGTCCTCTATCTCCCAAATCAAACATCCAAATCTTCCCAACTTCTCCTTTATTTCAGGAGAAACCCTGGTGCTACTTTTTATTCTAGAGCCTTGGCCCTGTTGCCCACATCCAATGAGCCAGTTTTGTTCCCTGCATTTTCACTGGCATTCTACCTTCCTTCTTTTATCCCTTTCTCAGCTCCTGCCCTCACTGTGTCCAACAGAGATCATTGCCTAGTCTCCCAACAGACTTCTTTTTAGTCCTTCTCTCCTTTCATCTGCTTATAATCCAGTCCTAGAATATCTCCTGAAGACCTTCCAAAATGCTCCAACTTCATGAGATTTGTGTTTCTTTTGGACCCTTATGGTGTTGATTTTCGTGCTCTACCCCAAAATGTTAGCACCTACTGCATTCCACCTTTCCTTCTAGTTACCTCTTTGCATGTAGCTTTTTAGTCTCCAGCCATGCTGCCACGTGGACTGAATCTTAAGTTTGCTTCACCTCTCCCAGTACCTACATATTAGTTGCCTAATAGACATGTGTTGATTGATTGAAAATGAGTTCTATCAGGGTTTGTTACCCTTGAGACTGAGAGAGAAGACTGTTCTGAGTTTAGGGACTATGTATAGAGCTCTGTTTGGCCTGCAGATATGGGAAATGAGTTAATTTCCCTTTATTTGAAGCATTAATATCAAGTCAGAATTTCAATATTAAAAGTACTGATGTTCTTCTGATTAAAGGCACTCACCTTTAGCCTTTTTAAAATTTTTTCTTAATATTTATTTATTTTTGAGAGAGAGAGAGAGAGGGAGAGAGAGAGAGACAGAGAGAGAGAGAATTTGAAACAGGCTCCAGGCTCTGAGTTGTCAGCACAGAGCGCAATGTGGGGCTCAAAACCACAAACTGTGAGATCATGACCGGTGCCGAAGTCGGATGCTTAACCGACTGAGCCACACAGGTGCCCCTACAACTTAGCCTTTGACAATGCCATTACAACAAACATCTCAGCACAGATATATATCCTTGGAATTAAGAGCTCTGTATAGCGGAACAGAAAACAGTAGAAACAGTAACACGATCTTGAATAGTAGAAACTTCAAACACTGGTCTTGACTCCATGACCCATCATAGTTTCTCCGTGTGTGTGTTTGTGTGTGTGTGTGTGTGTGTGTGTGTGTGTGTGTTTTGTTTTTTGGTAGGTGACTTTGGGCAAGTAACTTGACCTTTATGAATGTAAGATTTAAATTAGAATGCCTATTGCCAATTAAGCCAAGTAGGATATTGCAAAGTGCCATTACAGTGTCTAGCATGTAGTAGGCATTCAATAAATAGAGTTTGAATTTGAGCTGAACATCAGCAGTCAGGGAGGCTATCAATTTATCTCCTAGATAAGCACCAAGAGTGACTTACAGGACTCAGGGAAAGCTCCTCCTTACTTTTGTCCTCTGAATATCTTTTCCATCAATGCCTGGAATTCCACGTTGAATATTCATTCTTTTGGTCTAGCATTGCCTTCGTCAAGCTTCTGTTTCTAAAAACTTTTCCTAAAATGCTTCAAAAATGTGCAGATTTACATATTAAGTCCTGATGCCATAATATTATTCATTTACAGGGAAACAAAAGACAGCATGATCTTAGGCCCTGGGCAGCTGTTGGGATTAGATATGGGGGGCACAAAAAGAAGGAGAGAGGACTATGGGGCTGGAGGAGGCAATGCAGGCTATGTATACAAATTTTCCCTTCCCACCATTTAAAAAAAATCAACTATTTTTTGTAGCAGTTTTAGATCAACAGTGAAATGGAGAAATTTCCAATATACCACCCCACCTCACACACAGGTCGTAGCCACCCTGACTATCAACACCCTTACCAGAGGGGCACATTTGTTACAGTTGATGAGCCCCCTGACACATTACTCCAAGTCCAGTTTACATTCTCAGTGTTGTATGTTCTATAGGTTTGGGCAAATGATAATGACATGTATCCACCATTATAGTATCATGCAGAGTAGTTTTTCGCTAACCTAAAAATCCTTTGTGTTCTACTTATTTATGCCTCCCTCCACCCTCAACGTTGTCAACCACTGATCTTTGTACTGTCTCCAAAGTTGTTTTTTCTGGGATGTCATATGGTTGGAATCATACAGTATGTAGTGGTAATACTGTGATTTATAATAATACATACTGGGTCTTTGTCCTATTTCTGTCACAGAGCTCCTAAAATCCTTGGCATTTTCTAAGTGTTGAGAGCAGTAAAGGTGCCTTTTGTTATGTTAGTGAAGCAACTTTTGGAAAAGTACCTGATGGAGGGGTCCAGTAGCCACGCAGCCAACCTTGAATGAAGGGATAGACCTTTTAGTCCACTTCTTTGACTTCCAGCAAGGGGAGAGGGTCTGGAAGGAGAATTAATCACCAATGGCCATTGATTTAATCAATCGGGCCCATGTAATAAGACCTCCATAAAAACCCCCAAGGCGGGGATTCTAAGAGCTTCCAGGTTGGTGATCCAGAACACTTCTACATGCCACGTGGCTGGTGCTGAGCTCCATGGGGACAGAAGCTCCTTTGTTCAGAAACTCACCCTGTGTACCTCTTCCTCTGGCTGTTGATTTGTGTCTTTTAATACTGTCCTCTATAATAAATAGGTAATCTAGTGAGTAAACTGGTTTTCTGAGTCCTGTGAGCTGCTCTAACAAATGAATCAACCCTAAGGAAGGGGCAGTGGAAACCTCCATGTCCAATGTGCAGCCCATCAGAAGTACAGGTAACAGCCTGGCATGTGAAATGGAGGGCCATCTTGTGGGACGGAGCCCTCCATCTGTGGAATCTGATGCTATCTTTAGCTAGATAGTAGTATCAGAATTGAGCTGAATTGTGAAACACCCAGCTGGTATTAGAGAATCGCTTGGATCATGTGGAGAAAAATCCCCATACACTAGAATTCTTCGTTGCCTTTTCAGATTGGCTTCTTTCATTTAGAAATATGCGTTTAAGGGGTGACTGGGTGACTCAGTCAGTTAAGCGTCAGACTTGAGCATCAGATTCTTGATCTCAGCTCAGATCTTGATCTCATGGTCGTGAGTTCAGACTCCGTGTTGGGCTCCGTGTTGGGCTCCACGTTGGGCGTGAAGCCTACTCAAAAAAAAAGAAAAGAAAAGAAAAAGAAATATGCATTTAAGTTTTCTCTATGTTGTTTCATGGCTCGACAGCTCATTTCTTTTAAGTACTGAATAATATCCCATTGCCTGGATGCACCAGTTTATTCATTCACCTGTTGAAGGACACTTTGGTTGCTCCCAAATTTTGGCACTTATGAGTAATCACCATTTTTAAAGATGGTTCTTGAAAGAGGTCAGTTCGGTATGCAGACAGGAAACTGGAATGGAGAAAACACTGACGAGTCTGGATCTGTCCATCGGTATGAATCACAATCATGTGACCTTGTTTCTGCCCCAGGAGCGGTCATGAGAAATGTGGATGGAAACCTTGAGCTCACGCAGCAGAGTGAAAAAAGTGGTTCAACCCCCTGGTGACCCTTTCACTGAACATATACAGCATAAATACATGCCACACCAATTAATGTGTGAACTTTCCACCTCCAGAAAAGCACTCTTCAGTGTGGGATGACTTGTTTTATGTTGGGAAACCACTTTTTGAGAATCCCCATACCGTGGTCAGTAGGCGTGGGCTTTTGAGGAACAAGGATGTTCGATAAAATTCATCATCTAGCCATCTTACCGGTGCTTTTGAAGGGGAGAGCAGTAGAGCTACTCTTCAGAAATAAACAGCATAGAGTCTTGCTTGGACTTGGCTTGGGACAGAATGCCAACGTGGGAGAGGGTTTGCCTTAGTGTTCCTGGAGCCCAGCTGCCACTCAGCTCTGCTAAGCCAGCAGGGTCACTTGGGAAGTCCCCCCAGTCACTGAGGCCCCAACCATGTCACCTGTGATAGAAGTTGGGGGGTGGTTCTGTATTTTCCAAAGGCTTTCTCAGTTTTAACAGCCAGCTTCTCCCTCTAACTAAATGACAGCTGTTGGGTACCTGATTAAATGAAGTAGATTACGTGAAAGTGCCTACCACAGCTCCTGGGCCCAATCTGCCCTTGAGAGATACCAGTTACCGCTTTTCCTCTCTAGGACAACTTTTGGTTTGAACAGCTTAGGCAGTCCATTATGTAATATGATTTTGAAGGACCTTGAAGGTTGAATACCCCCAAATACCTCCCCAAAGCTTTGCCCTAGTGAGAGTTCCCAGCCTTGAGATCCCCAGCATGCTCTCCAGTTGTGAAGGTGAAGATCTCCAAGATGCATCATGGAGACATTTCATACTAAACCTCTCTCTCTCACTAGTAGTTCCGGAGCAAGTGAGCCCTGGGGATAGCCGATGCTTAATAAAAACAGTGGCATTAGGAGACAAAGGATGAGAGCACCTATATCAGGAAGGCACACTTGGGGAGTTCTTTAGAGGTTAAAGATAACCAAAGTAAGAGGAGGGAGCCCAAGGCTAAATTTGATTCTGCATCATCATAGGTTTGCACAAATTCTTGAAGTGTTTTAACATTTTTTGTAATGTTTTCTTAAATTATTTTTGAGAGAGAGCACGCAAGTGGGGGAGGGGCTCTGAGCTGTCAGCACAGAGCCCAACACAGGGCTGGAACTCACAAACCATGAGATCGTCACAAACCTGAGCTGAACCAACTAAGCCACCCAGGTGTCCCGGTTTGCACAAATTCTTGATCGTTTTTGCCCCCTTTGTCAGCTGCCCTCCCAAACCCAGGTGATATAGGCAGGACACACAGTGGGAGATGGAATCCAGTGGGCTAGGTCTCCTGACTGGGCCAAGGTACCTTCCAATTTACCACGCTGACTCTCTTCACAACAATATGCATCCCAGAGAGTGTCCCAACTCAGGGTGAACTGGAGGGAGCCATAAAGCCTCACCTGATTTTGATCCCTACAAGACTTTAGCCAAAATGTCTGCCGTAGGAAACCTCTTAAATGAACAAGTTCATGCAGTGAGTCGAGCGTGGCCTTCTTGAACACTTGCACTTCAGCGTGTTGGAAGAAAGTCAAGGAGATGCAATGATTCGTGGGCAGTGATCTGTCATTGGCATATTTCATGCCTCCTACGGAGCCCGGCTTGCAGTTAACAGGAGGACAGTGGGGCTCTCTTCAGATGATAGACCTGTCTGGTGGGGCTCCCAAGGGCCGCAGGCAGGTCATACCGGAAATGAAGCTCTCAGGGGGCGGTGTTTCCCTAAAGAAACAGTAAGAACATTTTCTATGCAGTTTATGGGTTCAAACTCACGGTTTAGTCAATAACCTGCTCTTCAGTGTAATCTCTCTGCTTGGACTTGGCTTCATTCTACTTAAAGGGTCCCTTTCCTGTGTTTCTTTGAAAAGGGCTTATATGTACGGTGGCTTCTGCTTTCAATCCCCCGGGGCTGACGTGCGAACAGGACACTCCATCTCAGTGTTCACCTGGAGAGAGATTTTATTAGGTAAACACAGCAGTAAGTCACCTTTTCATCAGAATAGAGACAAGGATGTTTGACCTTTTGTCGTTCCTCCTCTTTTGCCATTGGAAACGATCCACTCACCTCACTGAATTCTTCCTCCAGCATTTCGCAGGAGGCAAGATGTTCTGAGCCTGGGGCGGGGGGTGGGGGAGGGGGTGGAAACGTGTCATTTGCTTACAAGGAAAACTTGCGGGTGGAGGTTTTCGGTTTTAACTCCGTTGGCTGGAGCAGGTAGCACTTCTCTGACTGTAAACCTAGGTAAATTTACAGACATGCTCCTCAGGGAATGAAAAACTGAGTCTGTGCCCTCAGGCCTGATATGGAAAGGTGGCCATTGAAGGGACAAAGGCACCATCAGGAAAAAAAAAAAAAAAAAAGATCCCAAACTCCAATGTAGGTAATAAACTTGTAACCACCTGAATACATCAGAGGTAAAGTTAATGGTCCTCTGAGGCTGTGTTTTCTGAAAATTTTTCCCCTTTAAGCTTCTCTGGAAGCTCATTTAACATGTTTCTCTTAAGTAAACATACTGTAGAGGTGAAGAATCAGATAGCGACATGACATGACGTAATTGGCTTCTGACCCGTGCAGCCTCTTGGGGCAGCTTGGGCCCTAGGGACATGGGACAAGGTGGAATGGGGAAAAGGGGAAAGAAGCAAATCCCTGCTCTTGCTACCTGCGCAGGGGGATAGAGAGGGGACTGGGAAAATGGAGTTTCTTCCAATGGTCGTCGCTGTCACAGAAGACCTATGTTAAGACGATTTGTGGCTGATTATGTTTCTGAAATGCTCTAAGTGTCAAAAAAGAACAGTGGTCTGAGAGAAAAGGAAAGTGACGGAACAAGCGGCCAGTTCTGTGGCCCTTGTCCCCTCCCAGGCCCAGCCACCTGGCTACCTACCCATCAGCTGACTCTGCAGTCAGGGGTAAGAAGAATGTTTTGTCCATGGAACTGAACTCAAATCCTGACCACAGTTTCTCACAAAGGTGAAAGAACTCCAAAGAACATCCATAATTTCTAATAGCCAAGCCTTTGGCGGATAAATTTTGTTCCTGGTTTGCCTTGCTTTACTTTTTCGCTCACTAAATGTCGCCTGTTTTTTGTTACAAAAGTGCCTGCGTAAGCAATCCATGCTTCTTTGTAGCCTGCAAAAGGATGGTGTTACTGGGAGGAACTTTTTGAGGAAACTCCACACTGTTTTCCAGAGTGCTTGCTTGCTTGCGCCAGCTTGTGTTCCCACCGACAGTGCACAAGGGCTCCCCTTTCTCTGTATCCTCGCCAACATCTCTTGCTTCCTGTGTTGTTAATTTTAGCCATTCTGACAGGTGCGAGGTCCTGTCTCATCATAGTTTTGATTTGTAGTTCCCTGATGATGAGTGGTGTTGAGTATCTTTCCATGTGTCTGTTAGCCACCTGGATGTCTTCTCTGGAGAATGTCTATTCATGTCTTCTGCCCATTTTTTAACTGGGTGATTTCTTTTTTGGGTGTTGGCCTTGAGAAGTTCTTTATGGATTTTGAGTACTAACCCTTTATCTGATATGCCATTTGCAAATATCTTCTCCCCTTCCGAAGGTTGCCTTTTAGTTTTGTCGATTGCTTGCCTCATTGTGAAGAAACTTTTTATCTTGATGAAGTCCCAATAGTTCATTTTTGTTTTTGTTTCCCTTGCCTCAGGAGACATGTGTAGTAAGAGGTAGCTACAGCCAGTGTCCAAGAAGTTAATGCCTGTGTTTTTTCCTAGGATTTTGATGGTTTCCTGTCTCACAGTTTGCATTTTTATTTGTGTATGATGTAAGAAATTTTTGTGTATGATATGGGAAAATTTTGCCTGCTGCTGTCCAGTTTCCCAACACCCCCTTTTTTTCATTGGACATTCTTTCCTGCTTTGTTGCAGACTAGTTGACTATATAGTTGTGGGTCCATTTCTGCGTTCTCTACTCTGTTCAATTGATCTATGTGTCTATTTTTGTGCCAGTTCTATACCGTTTTGATGATTACAGTTCTGTAATATAGCTTAAAGTCCAGAATTGTGATGCCTCCAGCTTTGGTTTTCCTTTTCAGGATTGCTTTAGCTATTCGGGGTCTTTTGTGGTTCTGTACAGATTTTAGGATTGTTTGTTTAGCTCTGTGAAAAATTCTGGTGGCATTTTTGATAGGGATTTCATAAAATATGTAGATTGTTTGGGGTAGTATAGACATTTTAACAATATTTGTTCTACCAGTCCGTGGAAAGTCAACATTTTTGAGTAAGAAAAAGACTGAAAAGTCAACTGTATTGAGGTATACTTAATATGCAATAAATAAAATATACACATTAGACATTTTTAATAGACTGTTCTTTAGAGCAGTTTCAGGTTTACAGCAAAATTGTGTAGAATGTACAGAGATTGCTCAGATACCCCTGCCTCCTCACGATGCACCGCTGCCACCACTGTCAGCACTCCCCACCAGAGGGGTACATTTGTACAACTGATGACCCTACTGACACGTCATAATCATCCAAAGTCCATAGTTGATATTAGGGTTCACTCTTGGTGTTGTACATTCTATGGGTCTGGGCCAACATGTAATACCATGTGTTCACCATGATAGTATCACACAGCATTGTTTCACTGCTTTAAAATCCCCTGTGCTCCACACTTTCTTCTCTCCTTCCCACTAAATGTACCCATTTTAAAGGTACAGTTCAAGAAGTACTGGCAATTAGTAAACTTGTGTAACTACTGCCACAGTGAAAAAACAGAACACTTCCATCACCCCATAAAGTTCCCTTGTGCCCCTTCTGTCATCTCCACCCCTCACCCCCAGCCTCAGACAAGAAATGACCTGAGTTTTGGCACTTTAATAGATTAGACTTCTCTTTTCCAGGACCCAGTGTCAATAGAAATATCCAGCATCCACTCTTTTGTGTTTCGCTTCTTCTGCTCACCTTGATGCTTTCAAGATTTATCCATGTTGTTACTGAATCAATCGTGGTTGTTTCCTTTTTAACACTGAATACTCTTCTGCTGGACGTATATACTGTCTCTCTTTATCCATTGACCTATTGATGGACTGTTGGGCTCTTCCTTTTGTTTTTCCCTATTATGAATAAAGCTGCTATGAACTTTCGTGTACATGTCTTTGCGTAAACATATGTTTTCAAGTCTTGAGTCAATGCCTAAACATGACTTTGCGGCATTGTATGCTAAGTGTATATTTGACTTTAAGAAACTGCCAAATTTTCCAAAGAGGTGTACCATTTTCTATTCTCACCAGCAGTGTGTGGGTTCTGGTTGTGTCTCATCCTCACAAGCTCTAGTGGGTATGTGGTCATATCTTATTGTGGTCTTACTTCACATTTCTCTCTGATAAGTAATGTGCATCTTTCCCTGAGTATCTTGTCCATTAGCATAGATTTTCTATGAACTGTCTGTTAATGCTTTTGTCCATTTTTTCCCATTGGGTTGTTTATCATCTTGTGTTGAGTTGTAAGAGTTCTTTATATTTTTTTGTATGGAAGTCCTTTGTCAGATATATGTACAGCAAATATAAATATTGTTTCCCAGTCTATAGCTTGCCTTTTTGTTTTCTTTTTTTTAATGTTTATTTTTGAGAGAGAGATAGGGCATGAGTTGGGAGGGGCAGAGAGAGAGGGAGACACAGAATCCAAAACAAGCTCCAGGCTCTGAGCTGTCAGCACAGAGCCTGATGCGGGGCCCAAACTCACAAACTGTAAGATCATGACCTGAGCTGAGATCAGACGTTAACCAACTGAACCGCCCAGGTGTCCCTGCCATTTTGTTTTCTTAGTAGGGTTTTTTGATGTGCAGATATTTTGAATTTGACAAAATCCAATTCATCATTTTTTGTTTTATGACTTCCATGATAAAAACCCTTCTAATATTAAAAATCTCACAGATCCTTATATATTTTATGACTTAAATGAAAAAATTCTTCTAACAGTAAAAAACCTCACAGATCCTTAGAATCTATCAATTCAGAAAACTCATAATACAAAGACCACTCTTATTTTTTTAAACAGCTTTATTAAGATATAATTTACCTACTATACAATCCACCAATTTAACGTATACAATTCAGTGGTTTTTACTATATTCACAGATATGTGCAGCTATTGCCATAGTCAACTTTAGGACATTTTCATCATCTCAAATCACCCTCCCTTCTCTTTATTCTCTTTCCCCAGGCCTATGCAACCACGAATCTACTTTCTATCTCTATAGATTGCCCGATTCTCATCATTTCACATGGATAGAATAATATAATAGGTCCTTTATACGTAGTGGAAACCAATATCTTTTATAATAGAAACCAATAGACTGTTTTCTTTCAATTAGCAAATGTTTTTATAAGGTTCACCTATGTTGTGGGAACTTCCTCCCACTTTTACGATGGAATTATATTGATGGATATACCACATTTTGTTTATCCATGCATCAACTGATGGATATTTGGATTGTTTCCATATTTTGGCTATTATTTACACTGCTGCTCTAAATATTCATGTGCAAACTTTTCTGTGGACATGATTTGTATTTCTCTTGGTACATGCCTAGGAGTAGAATTGTTGGGTCATGTGGCAACTCTGTGTTTCACTGCTTTCGAAAGTGTCAGCACATGTTATTTTTCACCAGCAATGTTCTGATTCTTCCATGGTTTTGTCTGACCTTTTAATTTTGGCCATTCTAGTGGATGTGAAGAGGTATCACATTGTGGCTCTGATTTGTATTTTCCTGAGGACTAAAGATGTCTGGCCCATTTCTTCAAATGCTTATTGCCATTTGTGTATCTGTCTTGGAGAAATGTCTATTTAGATTCTTGGTCTATTTAAAAAAGAAATTTTTTTTTTAATTAATGAGTTGAAAAGGCTTTTTAGTAGTATAGATAAAAATCGCTTATATATGATTTGCAAATATTTTCTCCCATGTTGTGTGTTGTCTTTTCACTTTCTTGATGGTGTCCTTTGAAGAACAAAAGCTTTTATTTGTGATGAGGTCCAATGTGTTTCTTATTTCTTTGCTTCTCATGCTTTTGGTGTTCTGTCTAAGAATCCCCTGCCAAGTTCAAGGTCATGAAGATGTACCCTTGTATTTTCTTCTTAGAGTTTTATAGCTTTAGTTCTTACATTTAGGATTTTTCTCCAATTTGAGTTCAGTTTTGTTTATGGTGTTAGGTAAGGATCTGATTTTATTCTTCTGCATGTGGCTATTCAGTTGTCCCAGCACCAATTGTTGAAAAGACTATTCTTTTCCCATTGCATGGCCTTGGTGCCCTTGTCAAAAATCAGTTGAACAGAGAGGCACGGGCTTATTTCTGTACTCTCAGTTTTGTTCCGTTAATCTATATGTCTATTTTTATGTCTGTACTGTGCTGTTTTAGTTACTGTTGCTTTGTGGTGAGTTTTTAAATTGAGAAGTGTGAGTCTTTTTCTACTTTGTTCTTTTTTTCAAGAATGTTTAGGCTATGGAAGATCTCTTGCAATTCCGTATGAATTTTAGAACCAGCCTGTCAACTTCAACAGAGAAGTCAATCAGGGTTCTGGTAAGGATTGCATTAAATCTGCAAATTAACTTGGCAAGGACAGCCATCTTAACAATGTTTATAGTCTTCTGATGTATGAACAGGGGGATATTTTTCCATTTATTTAGAACTTCTTTATTCTCTTTCAACAATGTTTTATAGTTTTACACTTGTTTTGTTAAATTGATTTCTAAGCATTTTGTTCTTTTTGATGGTATGTAAATGGAATTGTTTTTAGATTTTTATTTTCTGATTATTCATTTCAAAGATCTAGAATTACAGTTGATTTGTTCACTGATCTTGTATCCTGCAGCTTTGTTAAACTTGTTTATGAGCTCTAATAGTTTTTAGCAGATTCTTTAGAGTTTTTAATGTATAAGATAAGAGCATCTACAAATATAGATAGTTGTACTTCTTTTCCAGTCTGGATGACTTTTATTTCTTTTTCTTATCGGATTGCCCTGGATGGACCCCATGGTGCAATGTTGAATAGAAGCGGTGAGAACCAAACCCTTGTCTTATTCCCAATCTTAGGGGAAAAGCATTCAGTCTTTCACCATTAAGCACGGCCTTAGCCGTGTGTTTTCTGTACATACCCTTTATTAGGTTGAGGAAGTTCCCTTCTACTTCTTGTTGTTCAGTGTTTTTGTCGTAAAAAAAAAGTGTTGAATTTTGTCAAATGCCTTTCCTATGTATCTCTTACTTAAGATGATCATGTGACTTTTGTTTTTCACTCTGAAATTTTTAGTAAATTTCTGTTAGCAATTACAAGGGCATCTACATGTTCAAGAAACATTATCTCTTCAGTGTGCAGACTATTTGGTTCACAATGGGATTCTCAGTTTGAAATCATGATGCAAACCCCAAGTGTCTGTAACTACAAGTTCAGAACCACTGACCTAACAGCCAGCTGTCTGCATGATAATGTAGAGTGCTCATTGTTTTACTTTGTGAAAATGTCAGTGTACATAATGTTACAGAATCCTAGAGTTGGAAGACGCTTAAATGTTCAAGTTATCCCGTCTTCTGTCTGATGCAGAAACCTCCTCCACGGTATCCCAACAGGTGGTCATCAGCTTGGAACACACTCTTGGGAATTAAAGCAGACCTTCTGGACAAGGCCACTCTGTTATAAACTTTCAGGGCTGTTTTTCACAAAGACACAGGCTTGGTTTTCTGTATTTCCTTACTTGCTAGACTGAGCCAGGACTCAGCTTCTGTCTTGGCCTTAAACTTGACTTACTGTGTAATCCTAGCCAAGGTCCAGCTCCACTGAGCTTCAGTTTCCCCCTCTGTTAAATAGCAATAATATGATGATGATAGTTACAACATGTTATGTTGATGATGTTAGTTATATCTGTCCTAGCTTCTTTACAGATGCTGGGGGGGAGGGGGCGGGCTCTGAACTAATTTATATGAAGACAATTAAAGGATATAAAATTACCTTATACATTCCAAATATTCATAGCAGGCTACCTTGGTGTGATTTGGAATTAATGCCTGAATGGGGTAGGCACTCAGTATTTATATTAGTTCCTTAAATGTTCAGGAAAGCAGAGCACAGGGATTTTGTTTCCCATGGTGTGCATGAAAAGCTCAGTAGATGCCCAGGCTGGAGTTGAACCCGGGCTGAGACAGGTGAGCAGGTGTTAGCTGAAGAGTTGAAGAGAAGAATGGTCTGGAGCAGAACTGAGCCCTCCACCTCCGTTCCAGGGCAGAGCTCTTCTCTGAAATTCATACTCTGCAGCCTCCGTTCCCAGTATGTGGCCGTATCAGTACAAAGAGACCATCTCTACAAAACACTCATACTGGCAACATTACTTTGGCTGCTGTTTCAAGTCTTGAAGGAGGATTTTAAATAACAATCCGACACTAACAGAGAGTGGTTTTGAAGACTAGCTTTGTAGCTATTTGCTTTAGAGATTATTTATTTCTGTACTGACCTTCCCAAGAAGCCTCCCAGAGCCAGAGGCTTTGGGCTTCATTTGTTCTTGTAGATCTGAGGGCTTCAAGTGTTGACATTTGCTCTGAAGGAAAAATGAGAGTTCTTGGAATATTTGTATTTCGGCAAAGAGGACTATAAACCTCCAGGACATTTGTTTCTCCACTTTTCTCTTTTCCCTTCTATTCAAAAGACTCTCAAATAAAGATCCATATGCTCCCATCCAATTTAGACTTTAGGTGCTTCTCTGAGGAGCCACGGAAATCCATGAGCTAAAATCTTCCAGGTGGATCAGTATCACCATCAGATTTCACTTGGTTTCCCCTTTCGGGTACTAATAGCAGAGGAAGACAGATTTGAAGACCTGGAAACCACTCTTCTTTCCCAGAGTGCCAGCAACTTTTATGGCAGCCTTTTGCCGACCTGGCAAATTACTTTTTTGGGGGGAGAAGAGGGCAGCAGAGAGCCCTGCTTCTTGACCCACAGCAGCAGGCTCTGGTTTGAAAATAGCAAGACAGTAGACACTTGCTGGGATGGTCATGTCAGCTGCAAGCCTCGCTCCCCTGAGGGGCTGAGGTTAACAGTTTTGTTTGTTACTCTGTTGGTGTCCAGCTAGCTGGAGAACAGTCCCGTATGATAAGGACCCTGGCATGTGGGAGCTGAGAGCTCTTGACAGGCACTGTAATTAAAAGGGAGCACAAGTGGGTTGAAAGCAAAGCACCTCCCTGCCAGGGTCCTTTGCCAGGGATGAGAGATTGTATTGTCTGCACTCTGCTACTTCAGTCTGATGGGAGAGTTGGCCGTCTCTGGGTCAGTAGGAGGCGTGGAGCTTGGCAAATGTAACAAGCCCAAGGCCCCTGGGTTCTATCTCTGCGTTGTCTTGGTGTAGGGACCAAACTGGAGATGATTGCTTGATTTCCTTTTCCAAACATTCAGGGTCCCGTAAAGATTCTTTGAATCGTGCATACATTCCAAGTGGTGCCCGGATATCCTGGGTCGGCCTCTGCCAGCTCAGCTGGTTGGAAGCATTCATTTAAAGAGGCAAAGTGCGGGTCCTTGTCCTTGTGGGCCCGTTAGCTTTCTTCTGTTTTGTGGCCGTAGGCTGCACGCCTGGCTCCAATCTGGTAAAATGGCATAGATAAATTAATGCAAATGAAATGCCCGACCTCGTATACAACTTATAGCAGGTATTTAATCTAGGGTTGGTCAGTGAATGAAGTCAGATCTATCAGGGAATCAGAGAATGATAATGATAAATGTGACTTTAGAGAGCATCAGTTGCATCCCTTTACAATGTTACTTGTCAAAGGAAAACACAATTTACAGTCAATGTTGGACTTCTCAGTTGGAGGGCAGGGATGACCTCTTCTTTATCTTTCTGCCTTTCTCAGCCCTAGGTGCCTGGCCTGGCAGCTAACTGGAACTCGAATCGTGGTATGGAACCTTCATCTCTGAATGGCCCTTTCCAATGGCTTCCCCGTGCAAACACTGCACTGGGTACAAAGACTATCAAGATTACAGGGAAATGAGTAGAAAGAAGCCTATAATCTAAGAAAGAATTCACACAGAGCTGTCCCTCCTCCCTGTGGAAGAAAGCTCCCAGCGAGCATTGTGGCCATTCTGGAACTCAGAGGAGGCCTGACCCGCTGCTTGAGAAGGTCCCTGAAGGTGAGGGCCATGGGGCCACCAAAGCAATGATCTTTCCAACATGTGAGTCAGAGGGAAGAACTGCAGATCGACTTTACCAATTTTGGCTAGGCCCAAGACTGGGGACCCATATAATTGATGCATAGCAGAAGGGCACTCCTTTGGGTGAGTTGTGGGGGAAAGGCCATGTGACTTTGTCGAAACGTCTACTTTCCAGGACAATACGAGCTAAGCAAAGACTTTTCACTAATAAAGCTCCCTTGCCTTCCTCTCACAAAGAGATAAAAACAGTCGCCTACGTAAATTGCAGGGCAGGAGTCTCAGGGACCCATAGAGCAAATTGTTTCTTCTGAGAATAGCCAGAATCCCAGTGGCACAGCCTGCGGTCAGAGGGGCAAACTTGGTGGTTCTCATACAGAAGAGAAAGAGGCAAGTTCTAGGAGGGCGGGGGATTGAGGACACGATCTTACAGAGGGCCGGACTGACTCTCATCAACCAGGCTGGGAGTGAGAGTCTCCCTGCTTAGCAGGCATCCTACTCAGGAAGCCTCAGCCAGGGCCAGCCGCTCTTTTAGGAATTCCAGTTGTGCAGGGTGTGTGTGTGTGTGTGTGTGTGTGTGTGTGTGTGTGTGTGTAATCCTGATTTCTTGGAAGTATTTGTGGCTTTGCGGGTATGATGCATGTATTTCCACGGTGGTGTGTTGGTGTGATGGAAACACGTAAACCTTTCTCCTGAAGCAGCTGGATACAGTTAGTTGTGGCAGAAGCCCACCCAGCTCTAGATCTGAGGATACCTAGCAGCGTTGAGGAGAGGTGCATTATACGGGAGGCCAAGGATGAGGCTAGCCTCTGCATTCTGGAGGCCTTGGCCATATCAGCCTGCTAGCTTTTACTCACAGATATCTCTCTCCTTTAAATGATCTCCTTCTACCTCCTCACTTATTTCAACTCAGATCCCTATGCTGCCGTGAAAACCGCCTGGCCGTCGGAAAACAGCTTTCTAACCTTCTATACTGTTCCTTTGTGCACAAAGTAATTAAGTATTCAACTTGGTCATCAGAATGAGCAAGCTCATGTCCCCGCTCTGCCATCTGTTATCCATCTGTATGACTTAAACCCTCTGAGCCTCAGCTTCCTTATCTGTAAAACAAAAATAATTATAATGGTAATAATAATAGCCCTCCGGGGGAGGCTACTGTGAGCATGAAATGAGACAACACATGTGAAATATTGTTAAAAAGACATTTTTAATGTTTATTTTGTCTTTGAGAGAGAGACAGAGCTCGAGCAGGAGAGAAGTAGAGAGAGAGAGAGAGACACAGAATTCAAAGCAGGCTCCAGGCTCTGAGCCGTCAGCACAGAGCCCGACATGGGGCTCAAGCTCATAAACTGTGAGATCATGACCTGAGCTGAAATCAGACACTTAACTGACTGAGCCACCCACGTGCCCCATTGTGAAATATTACTAAATACAGAATGAAAATTCAATAAAGGTTACTTTTTATTACTAATTATTTGAAACTCAGGCCAGACAGCCTTATATTACTGTTATTTCATGTGTGATGTCTTTCCAGAGTGTACTTTCCTTGATATCAAATATTCTGTCATTCATTCATTCCATAAATGTTTGCCATGTTTCATGTTGTGTATTTTTAAATAGACTTTAATTTTTTTATTAAAAAACTTTAATGTTTATTTTTGAGACAGAGAGAGGCAGAGCATGAATGGGGGAGGGGCAGAGAGTGAGGGAGACACAGAATCTGAAGCAGGCTCCAGGCTCTGAGCTGTCAGCACAGAGCCTGATGCGGGGCTGGAACTCCCAGACGGTGAGATGGTAACCTGAGCTGAAGTCAGCCATTCAACTGACTGAGCCACCCACGTGCTTGTAGACTTTAATTTTTGAAACAGTTTTCTACTTCAGGAAAATTGAGAAGATAATAGAGTTCCTATATACCTCACTTCCAGTTTCCCTTATTATCAATGTCTTACATTACTGTAGTACATTTGTTACAGTTAGTGAACCAACACTGACACATCATTACCAGAAGTCTGTACATCCTTTCAGATTGCCTTAGTGTCTCCCTAATGTCTTTTTTTCTGTTCCAGATCCACCCAGGATACCACATTACATTGAGTCCTCATGTCGCCATAGACTCCTGTTGGCTGTGAGTTTCTCAGACTTTTTTCCCATAAGATCTTGACAGTTTTGAGGGTTTCTGATCAGATATATTGCAGGAGGCCCTTCTATTGAAATTTGTCTAATGTTTTTCTCATAAGATTGAAATAAGGCAGTAAAATGCCATTTTTTTCATATCATATCCAGGGTACATACTATCAACACAACTCATTTTTTTAAATGTTTTTATTTATTTCTGAGAGAGAGACAGCATGAGCAGGGGAGGGTCAGAGAGAGAGGGAGACACAGAAGCCGAAACAGGCTCCAGGCTCTGAGCTGGCTGTCAGCACAGAGCCTGATGCGGGGCTCGGGCCCACGAACCGTGAGATTGTGACCTGAGCTGAAGTCAGATGCTTGACCAATTGAGCCACCCAGGCGCCCCTATCAACACAACTTATGACTGTTGATGTTGACCTAGATAGTGTGCATGAAGTAGTGTTTGTTACATTTCTCCAGTGCAGAATAACCCTGTTTCCTCTTCGCAAACTCCACTTTTTGGAAAGAAGTCATTATTCACAGCTCATACACAAGGAGTAGGGAGTTATGTTACCCCTGCTTGAGGGCAAAGCACCTACGTGGAATTCTTCTACATAGGAGATTTGCCCCTTCTCCCAATTTATTATTTTTATAATTTGTTTTTATCATTTATATTTTAGAGAGAGCAAGGGAGGGGCAGAGAGAGAAGGGGGCAGCAGATCTGAAGCAGGCTCTGTGCTGAGAGCAGAGAGCCCAAGGCAGAGCTGGACCTCACCAACCGTGAGATCGTGACCTGAGCTGAAGTCAGATGCTTAACCCACTGAGCCACCCAGGTGCCACTACCACCTCAATTTATTTATTTATTAAATCATTTATTGTTATCCACCTGAACTCCTATATACTTACTTCAAACTTTGGGTTACTAATACACTACTAATTTTATTTATTTTATTGCTTAAATTGGTCCAGCTTTGGCCATCTAGAGCTCTTTCTATTGGATCCTGTGTCCTCTTGATATACTCCCATCATTGTGGGTTTTTTTATTTGTTTGCTTTTGTTTTTATCTTAGTTCTTCCTTACTTTCTGGTCCCTACGGGAGGCTCCGAGGTCATCTTGGGTACTTCCTGTTCCAGTCCTAGAATTAGTCATTTCTCTAAGGGCCCCACGTCTCTTTTAGTGGAGAATGGCATTAGAAACCATGTTCTGAGTGCTAGGGGTGCACATTGCTACTGCAGTGTCACTTCTTCAAGCCCTCTAAGCTGACACAGCAAAAAAAAAAAATTGTGTATATACTAACCCTTGCTTATACATATCTAGAAATATTTCCATATATAAACTTGCATATGCACAGTAAGCTAAACATGGGTCTTACTGATGTTTCCAACTCTCATGGAACGTGAGACATCTCAGCCTCCTCCCTGAGCTTATCTGTCAGTGGGCAATTCTTAACTCCTTCCTGGCTCCTGCCACCTGCCATTCATTTACTTAATTGTTCAGTTTCAGTACACATGTACATGTACACATGTACAGCAGCATCAGAACTTTTAAAGTGTACCCCCATGGAAACAACATTATCGATAACAATACAGTATCGCGGCGTCTGGGTGGCTCAGTTGGCTAAGCATCGGACTTTGGCTCAGATGGTCATGATCTTGCCATCTGGGTGTTTGAGCCCCACATCAGGCTCTGTGCTGACAGCTCAGAGCCTGGAGCCTGCTTCAGATTCTGTGTCTCCATCTCTCTCTGCCCCTCCCCCGCTCATGCTCTGTCTCCATCTCTCAAAAATAAGCATTAAAAATTTTAAAAAAAGAATATAGTATCTATGTGTAGTTCATTACCTTTAGTATTTTTTCAACTGTTTTTTTTATTGTGGTAAAACACATAATAAATTTGCCACCTTAAGAATTTTGAAGTGTACTGTTCATGGGATTAAGTATATTCATTCTGTTGTGGAATGATCACTACCATTCATCTCAATAGCTCTTTTCACCCTATAAAACTTAAACTCTATACCCTTAAACAAGAACTCCCCATTCCCACCCCACCCCCACCCCCAGCCCCTGGAAACCACTTTGCTACTCTTTCTATGATTTTAAGCATTCTGTTACCTCATGTAAATGGACTCATACAGCATTTATCTTTTTGGCTTATTTCACTTAAATCTCAAAGTTCATCCATGCCGTAGCCTGTGTCAGAACTTTCTTCCTTTTTAAGGCAGAATAATATTCCATTGTATGTATATACTACATTTTGCTTATGCCTTTGCCTGTTGTCAGACATTTGGGTAGCTTTCACATTTTAGCTATTATGAATAAATCTGTTATGAAGATGGGTATACAAATGTCTATTCAAGACCCTGCTTTTAATTCTTTTTGATATATATGCATAGAATTACTGGATCATATGGTAATTCTACCTTTATTTTTTGAGGAAATCTACTATTTTCCACAAAGGCTGTATACTCTACATCCCCATCAACATTGCACAAGGATTCCAAGTTTTTCCACATCCTCACCAACACTTGTTATTTTCTGTTTGTTTTTTAATAGTTGCCATTCTAATGGGAGGTACTCATTGTGGTTTTGATTTATATTTCCATAATAAGTAGTGATGTTGGACATCTTTTCATGTGTTTTTCGGCCATTTTGTATATTATTTGGACAGATGTTTAAGTCTTTTGTCCATTTTTAAATGGGTTGTTTGATTTTTTTGTTGTTGAGTTTGAGGAATTTTTTAAAATTATAGATTCTAGATATTAATTCCTTATCAGTTATGTCATTTACAAATATTTTCTTCCATTCTGTGAATTGCCTTTTTACTCTGTTGGTAGTATCCTTTGATGCCCCAATTTTCACAAAGTCTAATTTGTCCGTTTTTTCTTTTGTTGCTCAATCTTATGTGTTAATATACAAGAAATCATTTCAAACTCAAGTGTCATGAAGATTTTGCCTTCTGTTTTCTTCCTAGAGTTTCATGGGTTTAGCTCTTCTGTTTAAGTCTTTGATCCATTTTGAGCTGATTTTCTTGTTTTGGCATTCAGTAAGGGCCAGCTTCATTATTTTGCATGTGGATATTTAGTTCTCTTAGCACCATTTGTTGAAAAGACTGCCCTTTCTCCATTGAATAGTCTTGGTACCTTTGTAAAAAACAATTTCACCTTACATGCAAGTGTTCATTTCTGATACCTTTTGTATTCCATTGTTCTGTGTGTCTGTTTTTATGGCAGTACTACACTGCTTTGACTGCTATAATTTTGTGGTAAGTTTTTAAGTCAGGAAGTGTGTGTCCTCAAACTTTGTTCTTTGAGATTGCTTAGCCTATGGGTTCCTTGAAATTCCATAGCAATTTTAGGATGAATTTTTTTAAAAGAAATTTTTGTTTGCATTTTGATTAGGATTGCATTGAATCTGTATATAACTTTGGGTAGTATTAGATACATTTTAACAATATTAAGTATTCCAATCCATAACATAGGATGTCCTTCCATTTATTTATGTCTTCTTTAATTTCTTGCAACATGTTGTAATTTTTATTGATAGCCTTACTGGATAGCATATTTTACTTCCTTGATTAAATTAAATTCTAAAGTATTGTATTCTTTTTGATGCTATGGTAAATGGAATAATTTTATTAATTCCTCTTTCACATTATTTGTTGTCAGTACATAGAAATATAACTCTTGGGCACCTGGGTGGCTCAGTTGATTAAGTGTCTGACTCTGGTTTCAGCTCAGGTCATGATCTCACAGTTTGTGGGATTGAGCCCCATGCTAACAGCACAGAGCTTGCTTGGTATTCTCTCTCTCCCTTTTTATCTGCCCCTCACAACTTCTTTCAGTTGTGGTTAGAGAATATACGTTATGTAATACCTATCTCTTAAAATCTGCTGAGACTTAATTTGTGGTCTATGAATGGCCTATTCTAGAGAATACCTCATGAGCATTTGAGAAGAATGTGTATTCTGTTGTTGGATGGACAGCTCTGTATATGTCTGTTAAATCTATTTGGTTTATTGTATTATTTGAGTCCTCTATTTCCTTACTTACCTTATGGCTGGTTGTTCTATACATTCTTGAGTGGGGAGTATCAAAGTCTCCAACTATTATTGTAGAACTGTATAAATCTGCCTTCAATTCTGTCCATTTTTATTTCATATATTTTGATGGTCTGTCATTAGTTGCGTAAATGTTTATAATTGCTATACCTTCTCTTCTTGCTCTATTGAAACCTATATTAATATCTAATGTCCTTTGACTCTTGTTTGCCTTTTGGATTTACAGTCTATTGTGTCTGATAAGAGTATAGCTACCTTCTTTTCTCTTGGTTACTATTTGCATGGAATTTCTTGTACCATCCTTTTACTGTTAATCTCTTCGTGTTTTCTGATATAAAGTGAATTTCTTATTGAGGGCATAATCTTGGATTATGTCTTTTAATCCATTCTGCCAATCTCTGGTTGGAGAATTTAATTACTTAATTTAAAATAATTACTGAGAGGGACTTACTATTGTCATTTTCCTATTTCCTTTCTTTATGCCTTGTAGCTTTCTGTCTCTGGTTTCCTGCATTACTCTCTTCTTTTGAGTATAGTTGATTTTTGTGTGCATGTGGTGAAATAATGCTTCCCTTATTTTCTTTTGTGTATAGTCTATAAATATTTTCTTTGTGGCTTACCATGGGAATTACATTTAACACCCTGAAGTTATAACATTCTAATTTGAATTTATACCAGCTTAACTTAAATAACATACAAAAACTCTGGTCCTTTACAACTTTGTCCACGCCCTGTCTTTAACATCACAGTCTCTATTCATTTCCAAGCTGCTTAGGTCAACACCTTCTCTAACCCCCCTCCTTTAGGGAGTTGTTTCATACACTCGTAATAGAGTTAGAATCTCTCATCACAGTCTGAATTTCTTCGTGGGGTCCCCTGACCTCCTAAGTAAATTTTTTTAAACTTACATCCATTAAGGATCTCTCTTAGTAATGTGCAGTTCTGTGGGTTTTGATAAACTCATGTCATAATCCACTATTACTATATCATATAGAACATTCACTGCTCTAAAAATTATGCTCCATCTATTTATTCTTTTTATCATTAAATAATATTCCATTTTATTTTATGAATATACTATACTTTACTTATTCACCTATTGGTTACTTCCACTTTTTGGCAATTATGAATCAAACTGCTAAAAATATGCAGGTTTTTGTGTGAACTTATATTTTCAAATCAATTGGGTAAATGCTGAGGAGCACAACTGCTGGATCATATGGTAAGACAATGTTTAGCTTACAAGAAACTATCATACTGTTTCCCAAATAACTGTACCATTCCACATCGTCACCAGCAGTGAATGAAAGTTCCCACCGAATCCTTGTCAGCATTTGGTATTGCCAATTTTTTGGATTTTAGCAATTCTAATAGGTATATAGTGGTACCTGGTTTAAATTTGCAATTCCTTAAGGACAAATTATGTTTAGCATCTTTTTATATGTTTATTTGCCACCTATATGTCTTTGGTGAGTTGCCTGTTCAAGTATTTTGCTCATTTTTAAATTAAGTTGTTTCCTCTTTGTTAAGTTTTAAGGATACTTTGTACAAACCCTTTATCAAATATACGACTACAAATATTTTCTCCAAGTCTTTAGCTTGTCTTCTCATTTTCTTAACAGTATTTTGCACAAAGCACACTTCTTAAAATTTTAAAAATGTTTTTACTGTTTACTTTTGAGAGACAGAGAGAGACAGAGGGACCGAGCATGAGTGGGGGGAGGGGCAGAGAGAGAGGGAGATAGAATCCAAAGCAGGCTCCAGGCTCCAAGCTGTCAACACAGAGCCCAAAGCGGGGCTCGACCTCATGAGCCATGAGATCAGGACCTGAGCTGAAGTCAGACGGCCAACCAACTGGGCCGTCCAGACACCCCTACAGTAAATCTTAAGGTCAGATAGTGTCAGTGTGTCCACTTTGTTCTTGGTCAGTATTTTGTTGGCTATCCTGGGTCTTCTGCCTTTACACTGTGTTTCAAAGTTTTTTGACTCAAAAGGCCTAGCTCAGAGCCTTATGTAATCAGAGGTTCTAAATTAATTGTTCACTGTCTCCCACTGGGAACAGTGAAAGCCATGTAAGATGCTGGAAAAGATTCTTCTTCTTTTTAAAATTTTTTTAAATGTTTATTTGTTTTTGAGAGAGAGAGACAGAACACAAGTGGGGGAGGGGTAGAGAGAAAGGGAGACACAGAATCTGAGGCAGGATCCAGGCTCTGAGCTGTCAGCACAGAGCCCAAAGCGAGGCTCAAACCCATGAATTGTGAGATCATGACCTGAGCCAAAGTCAGAGACTTAACTGACTGAGCCACCCAGGCACTCTGAAAAGTTTAAGTGGCCTTAACTTTTCTATCTGAAATGTTTCCAACATTATGAATATTATATGTAATGCAAATGGATAGTTATCATTCTTAGGCACCAGAGTTATTCTTAGGGAAAGATATGTCATAGTTTGGAAAAATACATGAAGGCATGCGACAAGGCAACATAAATTGTGGCTATATGCCCTGGTTGAAGCAAGGAGAAGATTCTTTCTGTTTCTGAGAGGGAGCATCAGAGAGAGGAAAGAGAAAGACAGGAGGAATTCGCAGATGGAATGAGGTCTCGGTCCACATTTGCTAAAGCAACCTGTAGAAATTTCACCATTTAAGATCATGGACTTCTGATGTTTAACTGGAAAATCTTCATGTGCTGTGGAATAACATTCACTTTCGGTCCCTTGCCACCTCAACTATTTCCAGTGGAGCCTAGCACACTTACAAATGCTTTGTGTGAAAGTTGTGTTTTGTTTTAGGAATTCAAGAAAGAACTTGAGTTTCACTTTTGTAGTGAAGAACAGACACGGCACCTGTGGAAACTGAGAATGAAATGAGCCCGCTGGGAATTAGCAACCACCTTGCTGAAGGTTTGAATTTTGACAGGGCATGAATGAGAGTTTGAGCTCAGCTTATCTGACTCTCGAGAAACCTGAAGATCCCAGCTCAGCTAGTATCTGCATGACACATATTACAGGAAGGATTCCTTTAGAGTTCTCAAGTTACCCTAGCAGCATTATTTTCTTTAATTCTATCAACAGTCATGTGAACAAACAAATATATATATATTTAAATATATATTTATATAAAATTAAATATATATATATATATTTAAATTTAACACAACCTACAATGGGCTGGACTTTGTGACATATTGCTGGGAATATGTTTGGATGACATCTTATATGAAAACTTCATTTTGACAATTGAATGTATTCAAATTTACAGGGATGGGTAGGGTGTGACAGCTTCAAAAATGGAAGAGAAATCATTAAATATAGACTGTCCTTAAAACTACTGCATAGATGAGGATGTCAAGGTACAGGGAAGTGAATAACTTTCCTAAGGACATACAGACTTTGAGCAGTAGATTCATTCATTGGATTGATTCAAGTAGGAAGTCTTACTTTCCTTGCTAGTGTAATTCTTACCATGGGCTGACTCCCTTTCAGTACTCAGAGATCTACGTTGGTCATGCAAGAGAACTTGCCTATCTCTTTTCTCTCTTTTTCAAAAGAAATGAAAAGAAGTGGAGGGAGGCGACCACATCTTCATGGTCATAAAACACTGAACTTTGGCTAGCTTGGAGGCTCTCTCTCTTGTCCAAATTTTGGAAGGCTTTAGTGAATGAGGCACTGGCAAAAAGCAAGGTGGTTAAGTAGGCTTTTTCCCGCTCAGTGCTTCTCTCAAGACTGGGGATAGTCAACTGAAAACCAGTCAATAGAAGTTTCTTTCTTTCTTTCTTTCTTTCTTTCTTTCTTTCTTTCTTTCTTTCTTTCTTTCTTTCTGTGTTTGTATAAATAGTTGTCTTATCTGAAATGACCTTTTCCAAGAGCTAATAGCCATAAATTTTTGCAGCTGGACATGTTTAGAAATGCCTCTTAGCTATTTTTGTTGATTTATTTTCTTTGTATTTGTGCAATCCAGCTTTGGGCATGGAAGTGAGCAGCCCTGCTCACTAGTCCTCCACCTCTGATGATATAAACTCAGAGAACATAGTTTCTCCCCTGTGGGAAAGACTCCATATGGAATGGAATCCCATGGAACTATAATAGGTCAGTGTAGGAGAAATTACTATATCTTGGAGAATCATCTTCAGTTCCTTTTGTGGTAACTTCAGTGTGCACTTCCCTGATTTGAAATCTGTCTGCATATCTGTCTATCTGTCAATCTATCTATCTACCTACCTACCTACACTCCAGTACCCAATAATAAGGTGCTTATATAATATGGAGTAGTAACTCACTGGCATATCAAAGGCCACAAATATGCAAATACAAGTACTACTTTCTCTTTAAAAATTTTTTAAAATACTTATTTATTTTTGAGAGAAAGACAATGAGACAGAAAGAGTGTGAGCAGAGAGGGACAGAGTGAGAGGGAGACTCAGAATCAGGAGCAGGCTCCACGCTCTGAGCTGTCAGCACAGAGACTGATGCGGGGCTCAAACTCATGAACTGTGAGATCATGGCCTGAGCTGAAGTCAAACTCTTAACCAACTGAGCCACCCAGGCACCCTGCAAGTACTACTTTCTATGCAGCTCCTTGGAAAAGTATATTTGAAATAAATTAAGTAATCATTGATATATTTGATTATAGTGTTCAAATTTTATGCATACATTTGAGCCATGTTTTGATGTACTCCCAAAAAGAAGAAAGTCAGATGACAATTCTTGATGACCTAATACATGCTGAATTTACCTCACTTAATCCCAGAGCAACCCTGTATATAAGGCATTATTGGTCCACTTAAAGATGACAAGCCTGACTTGCATAATATGGCTAATATAAGGATACAAGCAGTGTTACAGGTCAGTCCTAAAGCTAAAATCCATGTTAGGTTTATTAGACTATGTTGCATTTAGAGTTATGACATTTTTGATTAAAAATTAAAATAGAAATAAATATGGAGATGTTTTTGTCCCCCCTCCCCCCATTTTCACTGGATTACTGATTTTTGAGCTGGAGGGAAGGAAACGTGAATGGCACAAGAGAGAGAACTCATCATCCCTCCGTCCTTTTGCTTTTAGAACAATGTTACCTCTTTCTGGACGTCCATTTCCCAGGCACCAATATATAGGTTCTGAGGTCTAAAGTCAGAAGGCTTCCATGAAAAGAATGCGATGTTTTGAGCCTTGGATGTAGAGCAGAGCAATAAAGAAATCAGTGTGGGCAGGGCTAAACTTAGATGAAATTTAGAAATAGAAATTTATTTTTTTTCTCTTCAGGCTTCCAACATTCTTTCTCGTGCTTTCCCCTCTGTTTTATAGTGGCCCCTTTTCAGTATCACAAGTTGTCTCTCTTGACATTAATAAACATCTTTAGATGCGGGGATAAAGGGTTCATCAAGTTTAATTCATTGGTTTTTCTCAGGAAGATTCATATTTTAGCTGGAGATGGGTTCTTAAGCTTCAAGAATGAATCTTGAAGGGTGGAATTTCAGATATCAATTATAAGTATCAATCCATTGATCTCCAACCTGTCATCAGTCAATTGATCTTCATCGGCCCTGAAGTCTCACCATTGTTTGTTGCCTTATGAATCAGAGATGGGACCTGCAGAGCTGACTTGATTGAGTTTACCACCATGAGGGCTCATTTCTCCATTCAATAGCTGTAACTCAGAAGAGCTGGGAGATCTGCCCCTCTCCTCACAGTTAGTAGGTGGTAGACAATCTAGAACCAACACTTCTTCCTAGAATTATAGAACCAGAGGGCTGGCATGGATCTTGAAGTTGCACCATGCATGTCCATCCTCCTCATGACCTTGTTGCCAAGAAGCTGTCACCTCCCCAGTGACAGACAGCCCATGTCAGCCCAGTGGTGTTTCAAAAACTGCTGATCTGAGCTCTGTGTCACTTTGATGATTCCACCTAGGATAACACAGAAGAAGTCTGTTCCTTCTCTCTTCTTCTCGGATCACCCTGGCCCTGACTTTCCTCTTCCAGGTTAAACATTCTTAGTTTCCTCAACCCTTCTTCATGCGATGTTTCAAACCCCAAAGCACCATCTGAATTATGCTTTTCTGAACTTGCTATAGTTTTCTTCAACGTATGGGGCTCAGAACCCAGTGCAGTGCTCCTGGTGAGGTCTGGACTCATTCATTCATCCCCTCAGCAGACGTGTATATTTGATTGGTGTCAGACTTCTCTCAGCTCAGTGCAGGGGAGGGTATGGGGGATGCTTAGCTCCATTGCTTTGGGACACAATATATTTTTGGTTGCTGCCCCAAAGCAAATTAGTTCTGGTGTTTAGGAGCTTACAGTCAGCAGCTCCTTAAGTCCTTTCCCATGGCTTCCTTAGTAGCGCATGCCTCATTCTCTACCAAGCTACGTCTCTGTGTGGGAGCCCATCCTGTTTCTCGGAGGGGTGTGCCTACACAAGCTTTTATAAGACCTATTTGGGTTGTAATGAGAACCTTTCTTTAGATCTGGGTCCAGGTTTGTTCCTGCCCGATGCCAAAGTTGACATGCTCCCAGTCTGTCTCTGCAATAAAACCTCACCACTAGGACATGAAGCCATCTCCCCACTCTGGAGTCAATCAGGAGCCACCAAGAGGGGTGGCGAGCTCACACGTGCCGGAAGAGGCTTCCACGGACCATGGAAAACTACCCATTCTGTGCCTCCCTGCCGCTTCCTACTTGTTGCTGTCATTCCCCCTTCGCCTTTGCTCTTCACGTGCAGTTGGACTGACTCAGAAGGAAAAAAGGCAACAGCTCAGTAATGGGGCACACAATTTAAGTCAAGGTCTAAAAGGCATTTCTGGAGTCAGGATTCTGGAAACAAGAGGCTGCCGTACTTTGACATCACACCCCCGGCATCTCTCAGGTGTCTTTCCACACCCACACCATTACCCCTCACCCCCTCCTATTTACCCTTCTCTGCCCGAAGAGTTCCTTCAAGTGGAATTTCTTGACACAATTTAAACATTGACCATAGGTCTCACCTACCTATTAATAAGGTAGGGAAAATTTAAACCCAGAGACATCACTTGTGTGAGTCACATTGAGGACACTGGGACCTTCGTCCTAAGCCTCCATCAATCAATTTAACCCCGTCAATGTGCACATTTCACAAAGGGGGCCAACAGAGGAAAAGTCTGCAGCCTCTGTGAGTGTCTTGCTCCTTTAATTTCATTCAAACGTCTCTCCTGCTGCCAAGGCATTATGCTGGGCTTTGTGGCAGCAAGATGTGGTCCTTCCAACCAGAGTTCTGCTACAGCCAAATAAGCCCCTCCCCTTTGCCTGTGGCAGTCCTCAGTACCCACTCCACACCTCACTTCGCAAGGTATAGGACCTGCATGTATGAGCCTTTGATGAGTCAGATCTTTCTTGAAGGGGAAAAAAAAAATCATCAAGGATCTAAGTATAAACAAGCTCTCAGCAAGGAGTGAGGGAGAGATTCCAAACTTTTCCATGAGAGAATGACATCTCCTCCCCACCCCCCAAGTTCATGTTGCGAATATTCCCTGCATTCTTCTCCATAAAAGAACTCTACAGAGTGAACTCATGTCCAAACCCCCATTTTCAGTTGTTGTTTAGGTCAAGTTTAAGCTTTTCTGGCTTTGAGCGTGAGTTCTGATGCCAGCTCTGCATTTACCGTATGCAAATTTTGGTCAGAAACTGCGTTGTCACCAGGCACGTTCCCTCTCTCACCCTTGAACCATCCTCTGCCTTAGGCATCTTTGCGCACACACTTAAAAAAGCCAAAAGCTTAAAATTACCAATTTGGCAGAAGGAAGTGTAAATGTTATGTCTTAATCCTGTTATGACTTAATCCTGATAGATGCATTGTTAGGCAAGTGTGACACTAATTGACAGATTTAAAGGACACCCCTAAAAACATAAATAAAGGACACCCCTGTTCCCAGCAGTACACAAATAAGGCTCTGTGCTTCCAGGGCAGGTGAAATCTTCTTGGCAAGAGGTGAGGATAGAATTTTCTTTCCTGTCTTCTGTGGGCAGTCGGAGTGTGTTGTCAGTCTGGATGGACCTGGGTTGGAGATGGGTAATAAGTGCTTCTGGATTACCAGGTTGGCCAAATCCCCGGCATTTTGGGTCCCTGCAGCTTTGAGTGAGGGATTAACTGGAATGAGCTGGGTTTTCCCGGATAATGGAGGGCCTTTTGATGATGTCAGAAATTCCAGGAGGAGGAGGTTTCGGAAGAAAGTAAGAAAAAGCTAACCATCTGTTCCCTGTAAAAGGAGAGATCAAGGAAACAAAACAAAACAAAGCAAAACAAAACCCCAAGCCCCTCTTCCCTTCCTGGCTGGCTCCTACAGGCAGCACCCCCCCTCCCCAACCTTGTCCCGGCACCTGTGAGGCTGAGGAGGCAAACCAACCAAAAAAGAAGTTAAGCAAGTGGTTTATAACCTTGGACATTAGTGTTCCCAAACATTGATGTCCAAGCCCTGCTTTCAGAGATTATAGAGCAACTGGTGTGGGGCTGGGCCTCTGATGTTTTTGTGAGTATTCCCAGGGCATTCTAACACGCAGCCAATGCTGGCAACCTCGAGCCCAAGGATCAAATACAACCAAGACCATGAGGACGCCGGTACTTGAGACTCAGTGCTGCTGGACTCCTACCTTCACAAGAGCAAAACTGACGTTCACTCCCCATGCACCACCAGGGATTTCTAGGCTTTTAAAAAAACCTCTACAAGTATCATACAGTCATTCCGAGGAGAAGGTGGGACTTTCCTCTGCGTCACTCCTCCTCTGTACCCCGTTATCTCCCCAATAAGGGTTATGCCTTGGTCGGCCAGGAGCAGGTGGTGACTGCCCAGGTGGAAAAGGCCACACGGGGACCTATCCTAGACTTTTCCTGAGCCCCATTTTGGCCCAAAGCAAGCTCAGGGAATAAGTGGAGGTGGCTTTTGCAGAGGTGAGAGGAGGGCATGGTATGGAAGCCGAGAGATTCTTCTGCCTTCCTTTGCAGACTTTTGACAGGGTAGTCTGTCTGGGAAAGTTTGCATAAAGGCCAAATCTATGACTAAACTAGGAGCTCTTCATATCTTGGGACTATTGGTCCTGCCCCTTTTCTTGGGCAGTAAATAACTCTTGACCTTGAAAAACAAGCCCCGGTGACACAATCGTGATGGCTGTGGGAGAAGCAGATTCTGGATGTCTCAGTGCAGAGCTCGGTGCTTCTAAACCTTGTCTGACCCTTTTGACTTGGATTTTCTCATTGCAAAAAATGGTAGTGACCATGGCCCTGAGAGCCACCAAGGAAAGGATCGCATGTCTCGTAGTGAATTCCGTAGCGTTCCACTGAGCCCCCAATACTGGGGAAATGCACCCTCATGGTTGCTGGACTCACACTGTGTCTCTCAGTGGCCAGCACCTTGTCCAGAAAGGAACTGCATTCCCCAAGGTTATTCCACTTTCAGAAAGTGGCTGATGCCGGGATACAAGTGCCAATCGCCTTTCCTCAACCAGGGACACATCAGCTTTGGAGCCTCCTAAAGTATCGGGTGAGGCCTCAGTTGCACCTGCATTATAGGTCAGCTTCCTCAATGTGCCGTCCTCACTTCCTGTGGGGTGAACTTCCTGAGTGCGCTCTCAATAAACCTGCATGCAGCTCTCTGTCGCTGGGCACCTGAGCTAAGTGACTTTCCCATACTGGTCCCTCTGAAGTCAGCTTTAAGATGTGTGGCACAACCAGCACCCTAGAAAGACGGCTTGCTTTGTTAGGAACACGTTTTGGTCAGGTGTAGATCTCTGATGTTCACTTCCCCTTCTGGCAGCTCGGCCTTCCTAACGAGGCCTGGGGGGCACAAACGGGGCCACCGGCGACAAAGCCGGTGACACTAGCAATTTGCACCTGAAGTAACTTGAGAGATAGATTGCAAAGGAATTCCAGATACCAGAAGCATGTAGCATGCTCAGGAGAGCTGCTGGAAGTGGACGGGTGTGAGATTAACAGAGATATTGAGGGAAAGTTGGAAGAGCGACAAGAGGAGGCAGAGAACTCTCTCTAGAGATGAGAGATTTTGTTTAATTTCCTGGATTAGTTACTTTTAATGGTAAAAAAAAAAACAAAACCCACATCTGTTCATTTTCTGTGAGAGGCTTTGTAATTGGAGAGCTGATGGCCTTCCAGGGGAGGCGAGAATGGCTATGCGTTTGTGCACAGAGTTAAATCTCATGATGCAAACATACTACGGGAGGCCCCACCTGTGTGTACAATGTACTTAAAGGATTACAGCAAACTTTGAAATTATGATATGTTTTCCCTGGAGTAAGCACCTTACTCTTTAAGCTTCTATTTCCTTGAAGGAGGGATGGGGGAGGGTCACTTCCAGGGAGGGTCAAACCATCACTTCTCTCAGGTAATCAGGTGCATGAGACACTCTGTGGGATTTAATGAAGGCTTATATGCAGGCAGGTGACGGATGTGTGATTTATATATTTTATTTCAAACCTATCTCCAATACTGGGGGACTGCAGTTCAAAGGTGTTGCTTCCAAGGGGTCTACCTGCCCTGAGTGAAGGGGACATTTCCAGGGAGATGAACACGCCAGAGAGCCTGGGAAGCCGTTACAGTGGGGAGGAGCTGGTGGGAGATGAAAGGGGGCATTTTACAAGAAGTATTGCTGTGCTCTCCATAGTCCTTCAGGGTCTTCCTAGAAAGGCACGTAAGTACCTGAAGCTGTCTGTTTAAACGAAAGGGCTGGAGCTGGAGCAGGTGATTTTTAAACTGAAGGCAGAAATTTCTTTCCTTTCCACAGGATTTACCAGGGGGTGTGTGTGTGTGTGCGCGCGCGCGCGCGCGCGCGCCCACGCGGGCGCGCACCTGTGTGGATGGGCAGTGCGTTTACAAAAGAATGACCCTCATCTGCCATTGGCTAAGCCACTGTCTTTTGATTATTGGGTCTCCTTTAGGTTTGTCAGGCAGGCTGAGTGAGGGAGAACACGGTAACCAGAAGTATGCAAGCTCAGCAGCATTGCAGCCTTTGGGAAACAGAAAGCCACGCACCAAATACGTCTAATAAAGTCACAGTACTTTATTTTAAAAACACTCATGTTGCAAAAAAAAAAAAAAAACACATAGAAAAATAAAGTTTGGCTGGGGTCATTTGCTAAACATCAAGTCACAGGCTTTCACGCTGCAGACTGAAGCAGGGTTCGTTATGCATGTGGAGAAGCCAAACTAACTTATGAAACGGAAGCAGGCTGTGTGGGTGAAGTGGTCAGGGGCGCCCTTGAGTTCACCTATCAGATACCCAACAGGAGTTCGAGTGCTGTTCCAGCAGTTCAGAGGTGGGCGAGTAACTAGCTCCGGTGGAGGAAGACCAAGTCAGAGTCACAGACCAAATAATTTTAAACAATGTTTTGTTTTGTTTGCAACACAGCACGCATCAGACTAAAATGTGCAATACTTGTAGAACAGAACGTTGAAGGAATTAACTGCAGAGGGAGCGCGAGAGAGGGTACTGAACAGGGAGTGAGCTTCTCTTGAAAGACTTGTGAACGGAGCAAGCAATCTAGGCCAGTCTAGGCCAGTCCGCTGGCTGTGCCCCGAGTACTTGTCAGCCGCCTCGCATTTAACAGTATTTCAACGTGGAGCCCTAACGGTAGGAGATGGGGTGAAATGGGCCAACTTTCTATCAACTCTGGCAGTTTTGCCACCAACAGTAAACCGGCCCTTTTAATAGGAGGAAATTGAATGGTTTCTCACTAAACAGAACTAAGTAGTGGGATCAAGAGATTTCCAGGCCTCAGGGTACCTCATTAGTAACTGGCTTCTTTTACTGTGAGGTCTCCCCTCTGCCAGGTCACCTTAGACAATCGGGTGGAAACAGAAGCGTGGCCCAATTTCTTCTTTGCCTTCTCATTCTCGCTGAAGTCACTAGTTGTCTTTTTTGGGGGACCCTTTCTGTAAAGGCATGAAACACAGTTCCTGAAGAACTGGGACAGTTTCCTTGTTTGGTGATGGACGCCGCTAGTATGTTTTAGAAACTGTTTCCTTTCTCTTAGCCCCCTCTGGCAAAGTGCTATCGGCCCACTCAGCTTGCAGCTGGGGACCCCGCTCCCTAAGGTGCCAGCTGCCTTTTCTCCACGCCCTGCCCGTGAACCCTCTATTTCCACCGGACAGCCCAATGGTTCCCAGTTCATTCTGTTCCGCTTGTGTCTGAAAGCCCAGTGCCTCTTACCCCCTCTGCCTGCCCCTCTGGGGATCCCAGAGGGTTGTCAGACTTTGCACTTTGTAACAACAGAGCCGGCCTGGGAGTCAGCAGTGAACTTTTAGACCTGTCAAGTCTTTAAATAGGATTTGGGATTTAATGTTGCTGGGGTTTTTTATTTTTTAAATAAGAATTGCTAGTTTTAAAAAATGCATGTCTTTTAGCCAATTCAGAATCTCCCCCCACCCCCCAACTACTTTATTTTTTTAAACCCAGTAGAGATAAAGCTTTAAGGGAAAAAAAAATAAAGACCAGATCTCAAGCTAAATAGGAGGGTGTACATTAGGTGCAGCCGGACTAAAAGTCTGGACGGAAAAGAAGTCCTTTGGGCGACTGTTGTGGAAAGGGAACAAAAACAGAAGGAAGGCAAGGCAGGAGTTTACAGGAAAGAACTATGTGATCTGTCGTGTAATATAAATTACAGCCTGAAAACTCCAGGAAACTTCTCATTTGAATTCTCAGGTCCAGGGCAAAAATGTCCAGAGGAAGCTTTTATTTAACCTTTATTAATAGAACTGTAATGCCGCCCAGTAGCCGAGCCGAGAGCCCTCCTCAGGCTGCTGTCTTGGCCATGAGGAGATTCTTCTGGCCCTGGCCCACCCCTTGCTGCACAGTTCATTTTATACAGCTGGTCCTAAAACCACGGTGAGTGCTTCCTGTTTAACCTGGGCCACCCTGTGAATACTTAGATTGGTGTGTTACTTAAAAAATAAGAAGACGCTTATCTTTCCACCTCCTCCTACCCATCGCCATATCCCACGCCGGTCTGTGCTGAGCGTGGCCGGTTTCTCTGTGAGAGCCTCTGTCTCCCACCCTCTTACAGGGACAGGGAGACACCTTCGTTGTAAACCAAGGCCAGCGAGATGTTTTTGGACTTAAGTGTAATTCAGGACTCAGGAGGGGGCGCCTTCCTCTTGGCCATCCTTTTCCCTCGGGGTCTGCATCCCTCCAGGCTGACGCCGAGTTACACAAGAGGATGGAGGTGAACCGACATCCTCAGAAGTGATGGGGGCCGCTCGGACGGAGTCACAGAAAGTGCTAGAGACAGCACCAGGCTTTATCCCTCCCTGCTTCACACAGGTCTTTAAGAGCAAAAATGTCCCATTTTATGTGTTGGGGAGCTATCTGGGTATCAGTCACTGTCCCAGTGCCTTCACTAGCCCACCAGTGCAGAATCTAGGATGTCCATGCAAACCTCCAGCAATCTCAGTCTGCATCCCTCTTGCTCCTCTGTCCTCCCTGAGCCTGGTCCCTTTTGCCATCCAGAGAGACAAGCTGGGGAAGGCAGGCAGTCTTTTTTGATCATTCGTTATTGTCACATGAGCCGGCATTACCAGAAAGCCGGGTTCCAGCCTCCCAAGCAGTACAGGTAGGGGTAGTAAGGGTAGCTGTTACACACAGAGATGAGGGAGGCCTGGGATAAGCCTTCCTCCTTCAGAGCCGGCAGGGACGGGGGCTTCTCCAGGCCTCCCAGGTCCGAGGTGAGCTGCTTTCGTTTGGTCTTATAGCGTCTGTTCTGAAACCATATTTTCACTTGGGTCTCGGTAAGCTTGAGGTTCTTGGCCAGATGAGCCCTTTCAGGAGCCGATAGATACTTCTGGTGGCTGAACTTCCTCTCTAACTCAATGACCTGAGTGTGGGAGAAGGCGGCTCGAGATCGCTTCTGTGGCTGCTTTGGGGTTTGGGGAAGGCTTGGTAAGGAGCCCGCACTGTTTTCATAGTCCAACAGATAAGTCTCAAAGTGTCCATCTGGAGAGGAGGAGGGAGAAGGAGGGATGGGAA
Organism: Hyaena hyaena; assembly: GCF_003009895.1. Classification (NCBI taxonomy): domain Eukaryota; kingdom Metazoa; phylum Chordata; class Mammalia; order Carnivora; family Hyaenidae; genus Hyaena; species Hyaena hyaena. Next base: position 560,121 of record NW_024080863.1, on the reverse strand, counting down.
GGAAAAGGTTACATGTTAGAGGGACGGGAACCGAATTCAATCCACCCTTATCTCTTTGGTAGTGAACAAACGGCCCAGTGTCATCTTGGATACATTTCACTTTCTTCACATGACTAAGGAACTCTCCCTGGTGGGGAGTGACTGAATACGTATATTATGTATTAGCTTTCTAATAGTCATCAAGAACCGAGAGTTAGAACCGGTTAGTGGCAGAACTTCCTGACATATCATCCAGTAGAATTAAATAGGGTCCTGGATAAGTGTACTGAGGTGGGAGAAGGGACACAGGGAAGAAACAGAAATAAGACACCTGGTAAAAGCAGGACCCAAAGACATCAGTGTTAACTTCCCGGTGGCAGGAGAGGGTTTGCGCTATAGGAGAAGTGGCAGGAGCTAAGGACAAATTCATTCTCTGCCTTTAGTCCCCCTTTTTCTAAACAAGCCGTTAGGATGCCTCATCCGAAGTGACAGGAAAGGAAATAAGTCTACTTCAGATGTGTCCAACGGTGTTATATGTCCTGAAGGCCTGAGGGACCTTCCAAACTTAGTTTTACTGCCCATGGAACTGGCAAGCAGAGGGAGTCTTCGCTGGCCAAACCCTAATTTATTACCATGAATAAGTTATGATCAGTTATTTGTAATCTGTTAGTAATTGTAACTGCCAAGAGGTAGCGCGGGGCTGGCGCCGATCGAGGGTCGCGCGGTGGCTGGGAGCGGGTGGCGGGGTTTTCGCCCGGGACACTGGGGCTGGGGGCGCCGCGCGCGGAGCACTGGGTCCCGCGAGTCCAGTCCATGCATAAACCCTGCGCCGCCCGGACGGCCGGGCTCGGCGTTAATTTCCGAGGCGCGCCCGCGGCGGGAGGCGGTGGGGTCCCTTGGCCTGTCGCCGCGGGGCCCCGCATCCCGCAGCCAGAGCTGCGCCAGTCCCGCCTCGGACCCGCCCTCGCTCCGGAGCGGCCCCCAGGCCCGCCCGCCCCTCCTGCGGGACCGCACCCCGGCCCGGCCCGGCCCGGCCGCCTCACCTGGCTCGCTCGCTGCCGGCTTGTCGGCCTCCTGCGCAGCGCGCGGCCGGGCGCTCCACGGGTCCTCGGGCGCCCCGGCGCCGCCTCTTCCTCCCTCGGGCTCCCGCTCCAGGTCTCGCCGCGGGTCCGGCGGGCACGGGGGCTGCGGGTTGCCGGTGTGGCCGCCGCGCCGCTCCGCGCCGTCCCGCAGGATGTCCTGGATGAAGAAGGAGGTGAGCGGCTTGGACTGGCTGGCCGCCCCCGCCTCTCTGGGCCGCGGCTCCGGAACCCTGAGCATCCCGGCGGCTCTGCTGCAGCCCTGGCGGCGTCAGCTGCGTCCGCCGCGTCCGCACCACTTTCACTTTCCGCCGCCTCTGCGCACTTATAGCCCCGGGGTAGCGCGCCGCGCCGCCTTCCCATTGGCCGCGGCCAGCCGGGCGCAGCCGCCGATTGGCCGCCGGCGCTCCAGGTGAGGGGGTGGGAAGGGGAGTCCCTCGCGGGGTCTCCGTCACCGCTCCGCTGCAGGATTCCTCCCCCAGTTCCTCCTCCTCCCCCCCACCCCGGCTTGCACCCCTCTGCCCTACGTTCTTTTCCCTGGCTCCCAGTAAAAACCAAAGAGGGCCTCCCCTGCTCCGACCCACATCTGAAGTTTAGACCTTCTGGGCAATGATGATGCAGAAGAGAGATACTCGATTTAGGTCTCATAGATTGTTAAAGCGCCTTTACTCGCAAAGGATGGTGAAGTTACTACGACCCAGTTTACAGACGCAATTTCTGAGTGCCCCGTGACAAGGAGAGATCAATAGCAAAGCTACCAAGGCTTTCAAAGAGATATGACAACTCAGTGCCTCACCTGACCCCAGGCTGGATTATGTACTGGAAATTATTGGGGCCATTGATAGAAGTGTAGTAAGGACGAGGGTTTAAAGTATTGCATCACTGTTAAATTTACTGAGATTCTCATAGGTAGAATTTAAGGAACAAAGCAGGTGAACATATGGGAGGAGAAAAAAAGAAGAGGGGAATAAACCATAGGAGACTCTTAAGGACTCCAGAGGTTGATGGAGAGAGGTGGTTGGGAGATGGGTATGAAGGAGGGCACTTGTTGTGATGAGCACTGGGTATTGTATGTAAGTGATGAGTCACTGAAAATTCCCCTCCTGAATCCAATACTGCATTGTATGTTAACTAACTAAAATTTACATTAAAAAAGAAAAACAATTACTGAAATGAATAGTACTGTGATTGTATAATAAATATGAAATAAACATGGAAGTACTTAGGGGAGGCCCACAGGGGATGAAACAGCCTGAAAGGATTCAGAAACAATGATACAGGTTGCTGGCTAGATGTCATCTGATAGGGTGAATGAGTTAAATATTAACAGTTGGTGAATCTGCTCTGCTGGTGTTCTTTTGAACTATTTTTATATATGCAACTTTTCTGTACCTCCTGGTCTAAGGCACCTAGCAGTCCACTGGAAACTTCAAAAGGGTGTCACGTTGAGTGCCTGGGGAGGAAAGAGAGGGAGTAGGCCATTGTAGAGAAAGCAACCGCCAAAGAGAACTGCCCTGTATAAGGGGAAGGTCTTTGACAAGGATGGTTTTCTCCTCTTATTTTTTTTTCGTTTCAAAAAACTGTTTAAACATTTTCATTTGCAATATTATAGATTCACAGGAGTTTGCAAAATTAGTACTCCCAATTCCACCCAGTGACATATAAAGTAACTGCAGTATGATCTCAAAACCAGGGAGTTGACATTTCAAGACTTTCTTTTATTTTCATCATTTTAGGACCTGTATTCGTTTCTGGGTGTGTATAGCTCTATGCAATTTTATCCACATGTATATATTCCTGTAATGCTACAATCGAGATACAAAATTGTCCTATCACCACCCACGAACTTACTGTGCTATCTTTTTGTGTTTGTGTGTCCAAGCCCCTTCTCTCCATTTCTGACCCTCGCAACCACGAATCTATTCTTCATCTCTCTAACACTCAGAGAATGTTACATACATGGAATCAAACATCATAGCAACGTAACCTTTTGCAATCGGCTTTTATCATTAAGTGTGATGCCCTTGAGGTCCACTTTGATTGTTGCATATATTGTTGTATTCATAGTTAATATTTTTTTATTGCTGGATAGTATTTCACTGTGTGGATCTCCCTGAGTTTGTTCAACCATCCACCCACTGAAGGACAGTCGATCTGTTTCCAGGTTTTCGCTAGTATGAATGAAAGTGCTGTGAACAGTCATGTACAGGTTTTTGTGTGAACATAAGTTTTCTTTTCTCTGTGCTAAACACCCAGTACTGTAATTGCTGGGTCATATGGTAACTGCATGTCCAGTTTTGTAAGAAACTGCTAACCTGTTTTCCCGAGTGGTTGTACCATTTTAGATTTCCACCAGCAATATATGAGAGTTCCAGCTTCTGCATTTTCACCTCAGCATTTGGCATTATCACTGTTTTTTATCTTAGCCATTTTAGCAGCCATTTTTTATCTTAGCCATATCTCACTGTGGTTTTAATGTTTAGTTTACATTTCCCAAAAGGCTAATGATATTGAACATCTTTTCACGTGCTTCTTTGCCATCCATATCCCCTCTTTGGTGAAATATATGTTCAATTCTTTGGGATTTTAATAGTTCTTTATATATTCTCTATGTGGGCCTTTGTTGAATGTGTGGTTTGCAAAGATTTTTCTCCCCATTTGTGGCTTGTCTTTTCATCGTTTAAGCAGAATATTTCAGGGGCACCTGGGTGGCTCAGTCGGTTGAGCGTTCAACTTTGGCTCAGGTCATGATCTCATGGTTTGTGGGTCTGAGCCCCACACCGGGCTCTGTGCTGACAGCCCAGAGCCTGGAGCTTGTTTCAAATTCTGTGTCTCCCTTCTTTCTGCCCCTCTCCTGCTCATGCTCTGTCTCTCTGTCTCTCAAAAATAAATAAACATTTTAAAAAGGTTTTTTTAAATAAATAAATAAACAGAATATTTCACAGCACAAAAGTTTTTTTAATTTTGGGAGAGTTCAATTTATCAATTTATTAATTTTACATTAATTTAAATTGGTAGAGCCCAACTTACTAATTTATTAATTTTACATTCATTTAAATTGGTAGAGTCCAGGTTATTAATTTATTAATTTAATTTATTTTTTTATTTTATTATTTAATTTTACATATTGTGCCATTGGTGTCATGCCTGAGAACTATCTGCTTATCCTTACTACCAAAGATGTTCTCCTATGTTATCTTCTCTAAGTTTTATGTTTTATTTTTAAATCCACCATCCATTCTGAATTGATTTTTGCCTCTGGTGCAGATTGGAGGTGGAGGTAAAATTGTTAAAATCTATAGCTGGGTGGTATTTCAAATCAGTGGAGAAAAGCTGAATTACTTAATAACTAGTACTGCCATTTGGAAAAAATAAAGTTCTCTTCTTATAACAAAATAAATCTCAGATGGCTCAAAGATTTAAAACATAAACAGGCATATATACATACATACATACATATATGTACATATACATACATACATACATACATATATGTACATATACATACATATATACATATATGTACATATACATACATATATATATAAAAGGTTTATCCACACCCATCATTGGAGAATACAAAATAAAACCATACCGATATACCCATTTTCCACCTCTGGGATTGGTAGAAGTTAAGAAGACGGATAATGTCTAGGGTTGTTGGAGCATGTGGAGGAAATTATTTCCATACCAAATTGGAGGAAAAGTAAACCAGCTTGTTACATTTGGATGACATCTTGTCAAAATCTGTTGGAATTAAAACTGGTCATATCTTTGGACCCAGCCATTCCATAGTTAGAGATTCACCCTAGAAATATACACATATACATCGTACTACTTGGGAAAATCTCCTCAATTTTGTCAGAGACTGATTCAAGTTGCAAAATAATGTTATAGAATAAACCCGTTGTGTAAAAACAAAGAATAGTTACAAATTGTCTATATGATATTTTATATTTGAGCATTTTGACATGTAGAATGTATCTAAAAGGATGTAAATATCTCACTGGAGCTGTTACCTGTGATCAGCGCAGTGGAGGTAGCAGATCGGGAGGAGGAAAAGGAAGTGGAACTGTGGGCATTTCCTTGTGCTAACTTATAATTCAAGGATTAAAAATGTAGAACGGAAGCTGAGCTTGGGCTTACCACCTCCACCTCCGTCGCCTCAGATCTCTGATGTCCCTTTGGAATGGGGACACCGCTCACAGCATTTTCCCTCACATCGCTTCACACGGCCTTCCTTTCGTGCTTTGTACTCGGATATTTATGTGGATGGGTCCTCTCCTTTATTAGACGGTGAGCTCCCTGCATAGGGACTATATCGTCATATTAATAGTGTCCCTAACACCTCGCTTAGATCTTGACACACAGAAGGTGCTCAATAAATGTTTGCTGGCTGGACGTCCAGCTTTAGGCACTGTGAGCCACCTCCCAGGCTGGCAGCATTATCCAGAAGGGACTGCAAGGCCCCAAAGCAAATCACAGTGTAAGGCCTGCACTTCTTCCCCTGCCATGTCTGTGACATGGGTGACAATGAGCAAGGGCAATCAGGAAGATACAAAGGGCTACAGTAGGACTCTTTAAATGGAATAGAATTCAGACAAAATAATGCCCCCCTCCCCAGATGTCCCCCTCCAAATCTCTGAAAATTTTCTTTTTAACGTGTATTTATTTTTAAGAGAGAGAGCACGAACATCAGTGGGGGAGAGGCAGAGAGACAGGGAAAGAGAGAATCCTAAGCACACTCTGTGCTGTGAACACAGAGCCCAGTGAGGGTCTCAAATTCACGACCTACAAGATCATGACCTGAGCCAAACTCAAGAGTCAGCCACTTAACCCACTGAGCCAGCCAGGCGCCCCAGGAACTTGTGAATGTGCTATACACATAAACAAAAGGGAGTTAAGGGTGCAGTTGGCACTGAACTTGCTAATCAGCTGACCTTGAGATGGGAAGGCTATTCTGGATCTTCCAGGTGGGCCCAGAGTGATCACAGAGTTCTTACAAATCAGGGGAGGCCAGAGAGTCCGAGCCAGAGAAGGAGATGTGAGAGCGAAGCAAGTTCACAGTGATGGGAAGGGAGAAAGATTCACCTGGCCATTGCTGACTTGAAGATGGAAGGGGGTGCCTGAGCCAAGGAATGGAGGTGACCTCTAGAAGTTGGAAAAGGCAAGGAGCAGATCTTCCTCGAAATGCAGCTCTTCCAACACCATGATTTTAGCCTAATTAGACCCATTCTGGATTCCCAACCTCTAGAAACAAATGCAGAGGCATTTACAGAAGGACACAGAAATGAAGAGAGGATTCTCAGCTCTGTTTTCTGTTGTTTCTTATTTATTTTGAGAGAGAGCACAAGCAGGGGAGGAGCAGAGAGAGAGACATAGAGAGAGAGAATCCCAAGCCGGCTCCATGGTGTCAGTGCAGAGCCCGATGCAGAACTCGAATTCAAGAGCCCTGAGATCATGACCTGAGCTGAAACCAAGAGTCAGACGCTTAATCGACTGAGGCACCGAGGCGCCCCACTATCTGTTTTGATATGAACTTTGAGATCTTTTTTTTAAAAAAAAATTGAAATATACATGTAGACCCATAATTTCATCCCTTTATTAAAACTGCCTTTTTTGTGGGGCTCAATTGATTAAGCTTCTGATTCTAGATTTCGGCTGAGGTCATGATTTCAGGTTTTGTGAGTTCGAGCCCCGCGTTGGGCTCTGTGCAGACAGAAAGGAACCTGCTTGGAATCCTCTCTCTCCCTCACTCTCTGCCCCTCCCCTGCATGCACATGCATGTTCACTCTCTCTCTCTCTCAAAAATAAACATTTCAAAAAAGTCTTTCTTTGTATATTTTCTTCCAGTCTTCAGCCATATTTTGTTGTAGGATAAGTGTAATTTTGTATCTTGTTGTTTCCTCCCAACTTCATATTATAGTATAAGCATTCATATATTGCTCCTTTAACAGATTTTAGAAGCCATCTAGATCTGGGGTGCCTGGGTGGCTCAGGCTTCGAAGACCTCTGACTTCAGCTCAGGTCATGATCTCACAGTTCATGGGTTCGAGCCCCGTATTGGGTTTGTGCTGACACCTCGGAGCCTGGAGCCTGCTTCCAGTTCTGCGTCTCCCTCTCTCTGCCCTTCCCTGCTCACACTCTGTCTCCATGTCTCCTTTTCTATCTCAAAAATAAATATTAGAAGCCATCTAGATCCAAAGATGCCGAGAGTTTGAAATCATCTAATATAGTTTTTTTGTTTTCTAGGAAAGAACCTGAGGTTTACAGAGACTATGAAACTATAACTGCAAGTCCAGGCTTGTAAACTCCTGGCACATTGTATCACCTTCCACCCCTCTGCCACCCCCAACCTTCCCCCAGTACCACCTTCCAGCGTGGAAAGGGGGAACAGAGTTCATAGAATTGTCCTGCACAGGGGCACCTGGGTGGCTCAGTCCGGTTCAGTGTCCGACTCTTGGTTTCAGCTCAGGTCATGATCTCATACTTCATGAGTTCAAGCCCCACGTTGGGCTCTGTGCTGACAGTGCAGAGCCTGCTTGGGATTCTCTCTGCTCCTCCCTGCTCCCACCCTCTCTCTCAAAATAAATAAAAGAAACATTAAAAATAAAAATAAAAAAAGGAAATGACTGTTATGAAGGAAGAGTTTATACTCACAGATCCCTGAAAACATTCTGCAGGATCACCCAGAAAATCACCGGGGTCAGAAGACAGCAAACGCAGTAGGACAGCATGGACTCAAGCCCTTATTGTGGTCTTTGTGGGAAGGAATGGGAAAGGTTTAGGGTTGGATGGTTTTGGTAATTTCAGCCACCTCTGGGCTATGGGGGTGGTCTCTAACTGTCTGGTACCTCGCCCTGGGGGGGTTTAGGGCAGGGGGGATGCTGACTTGGTGGGTTACAGCTAGAGGACAGAGGGGGCTGGGGATATGGGCTCGGGATCGGATGGTTTGCACCTCACACTGGCAGGCGAGTTGTTTGCTATTCCTGGGAATTAGCTAACCCTGAGAGCCGCTGGCCCTCCCTAGGTCGTCAAGGCCCCAAGATGTCCAACTATCATAAAACATAAACAATAACAAAACATGGTTAATACAAAAAGCTTTGTTGGCAAGCACCATTGTCACGGCACACATTTTTCTTTTACAAGGCCTTCTGGGAGTAGCGTCACCAAGTTGATGCTTTGTCTCCATACATCATGATGTGTGTTTTCCATGAAGAAACTTGATGTTGGCATTGCTAACTCTGGCAGGCAAGAAGATAAAGAAAGAAAGAAAACACATCGACTGTAACCACCATCACAACGAAAAGGACTATACACCTTGCATCAGCCAACAAGGTTTATCAGACTTCGCAGAAGGTAGCAGTCCCACTTAATGTCCAGATGGAGGTGGGAAGGGTTGGGGAACAATCCCTGGGCCTAACCTGGTTGATGGGACAGCTTCAAGGGTAAATGTCTGGGTGCGGTGTTCGTTCCCTGAAGGCCACCTGCTCATGACAGAAAGGAGATGGTTGGAGGTGTCACCTTTCGCCTATCCCCTTTCCCTTTTAAAGCCACCAGTCCCAGCCCCCAAGCCCCATATCTAATGGATCTAGATATATCTAGATGTGTATCAGCGAGGGAAGACTGCCTGTTTTTCTCTGGTAGAGATTCCTACCATCCTCAGTATAAATAGGCCTCCTTGGTACAGCACCAGCCATTCTTTTTTTTTTTTTTTATGTTTACTTATTTTGAGAGAGACAGAGAGAGAGAGAGAGAGAGAGAGAGAATCCCAAGCAGGCTCCGTGCTGTTAGTTTAGTGCAGAGCCCACCTTGGAGATCCAAAATCAAGAGTCAGACGCTTAACTGGCTGAGCCACCCAGGCGCCCCAGGGTCAGGCATTCTTAAATCTGCTTTCCTGAGTGTGGGGGTGGAGGGGTGGGAGAACACTTCCCTCCATGTTCTTGGTAGTTCAGTGATGTTGGGGAGACTCAGACTTTCCCCTTCCTTTTCCTTCCAGGCTGGATGGGAACAGTAAAATGCTGCCTCCATATCTTACTGGACAGGGTCCCATTTGTCTCCCCAACCTCATGCCCTCCCTGCAGTAGAACTAAAGACTTTTTTGCCCATGTGGAGAAAAGAATCATTTAGAAGCAGCTTCCAATGTGCCTTAGAACCCTAGAACAGCTGGGGTGGGGGGCTGCCATGTTTGGAAGAAGTCAGTGGCTTGTGGAGCAAGTTCTAGCTGTGGGACCTTGGGCAGGTTACCTCACCTCTCTGAGCATCCCTTAGATTCCTCACGAGAAATGGGTGCAAAAACCCAGCATCCCCTTAAGCACTGTTGAGACAAACATACTGAAAACCTGTAGGACCCGGCATGCACAGAGCGCCCTGAACGGCTCATTCATTTCTACTAGTCATGTTCAGTTCTAGCCACACCTCTGTCATGTATCCAATTTGCTTTTTTCCAAACACACTGCAAAGAGGCTGAAGAAATAGGAACTCTGGATCTGGGAGTCCCTAATAAAACTGGGGAAGAGAGGGGCTGCAGAGTGTGTTGAATGGTGGCCATACTTTAGGTCCAGTCCTGTGCTCCTTTGCCACCACACTGTCCACACCATAAAAACTCGACCTCCCAGCTCTTTATCCTAGCTTTCCAACCTCTTCCAAGGAAGTGGGCCTCAACTTCCTTGCCCCCTCTTGCCTCCCCCTTTCCTCCCCAACATTCTCTTCTGCTTCCACTGACTGTTTCCCGCGTGGTTTCCACTCGCGCCCTGCGCAGTCCCATCTCCAAGCCTCTGGGCATGCTCCGTGTACGTTTCTCATCTCTTGTTTATCTTCACCGGTTCAATTCCCACCCACAAGGTTTTGTAGACCTCCCAGTCTTCATCTGTGGCTCTGCTGCCTGTTTGTGCATTTAACCCTCTACTGCCTTGGAGTATTTAATCGTTGTATGTTTACCAGTTTTGTCCTTAGCCTCATGAAGGTCAGGGCCCTGTCTCAGCTCCTCCTTTTCCTGCGCTGCACCGGGAGCGCAGGGAAAAATCTGACATATATTGAATGCGCACTCCGGACTGGCTTACTATAGACATTTGATCTGCACTACCGCCCACTGGGGATCACTGTTTACAGATAAGGAGACTGGAGCTCAGAGAGTGAGGGTAATGCGCCTGGGTTTGCAGATCTAATCCAGATTGTTCCGGCTCTAAGCCAGCACCTCCCCCGCCATGCCAGGCATTAGGCACACGGCGGGTATTCAACAGCCATGTGTCCTCAGGTCGCCGCACCTCCCGTGGGAGCATTATAGGCAGAGGCACCGAAGAGAGGGGCAAGGGAACGAATTAGACCCCTTTCCCTCCACAAGGTTAGCCTGGACATAGGCACCTGTCCCCAGAGTGGTTCAAAGGCATGGCCATCGGACTGATAGCACTGAGCACACTGAGTGTTTCTATGTACTGTTTGGGTTAAGAAGATGCTCCTGTGTGATGTGAAAATGCTCTGTGAGTTTGGGGACACATTAAGGGACCCTCCATGGCACAGTGGCATGAACAGGTCGGACTTTAATTTTCCAACTGGTGGTTGTCCACGTGTGGAGTTGCAGGATGGGAGAGACATGGCCTGAGAGAACAGGTAAGAAGACCAGCCCAGGGCCCAGAACAACTAGCCTGGGGGAGGGGTGGCGGCAGGGGATGGTGCTCCTCCCACTGTGAGGTGCACCCAGACTGCCCAGAGGGCCTGCTAAAATGCGAGCTCTGCACCAGTGGGTCTGGGTGTGCCCTGAGAGTGGGTGTCTACCCAGCTCCCAGGTGATGCCATCCTGGTCCAAACCCCTCCTCCGGGAGCCCAGGTGGCTCTGTCGGTTAAGGGTCCAACTCTTGGCTTCAGCTCAGGTCATGATCTCACAGTTCGTTAAGTTCAAACCCCGTGTCAGGCTCTGTGCTGGCAGTGGGGAGCCTGCTTGGGATTCTCTGTCTCTCTCTCTCTCTCTCTCTCCCTGCCTCTCCCCTACTCATACTGTCTCTGTCTCTCTCAAAATAAATAATAACCTTAGAAAAAAAGAACTTCTAAATTAAAACAAATAAATAAAATAAACCTCATCCTCAGGCCTTGAGTAGTGAACAGTTAGGGGCTCTGAGCCCCTCCAGGAGGGAAGGTGGAAAGTGCTAGGAGGAGGCGTGAAAGCCAATGTGGACCCACATGATCTGCTCCATTTTCCTTCTGAGAGACTCCAGACCTCCTATGTGCTTGTGCCCTTTGTCCCACTCAGAAGCCCACTCAGGTTTCAAATCCCGTCCCTGCAAAAGTCCTCTCTCTCTCTCTCTCTCTCAATCTGAATTCTTTTTAAAAGTTCTGTCCCTCCAACTTGTGGCTGTTAATGTTGGTTCCCCCACAGGCCTCTCTGTGTGGTTACGTGGGTTAGGATTTGGGGAACTCGGGCTGGCTGCTAACAACTCCACCTCATCGCTGATGCCCCTCACCAGTGCTTATCGCCCAGGAAGAGCCACCGGGGAAGATTTATGGGGCAATGGGAACCCAGGAGTATTTTGCTAACGGTGACCTCGGTCACCTCCCTTGCGCCCCTGCAAGGCTGCCGGATTCCGGAGAGCCTGAGGCTGTGGGGCTGTGTCTGCAGACGTCTCCCTGCACACGAACTGGGTGGCCGTGGTCCCTCTGCCCCTGGTCTGCTCAACAGCTTAACTGAAGCCTTCACAGGCCAGGGCTGTTTGTCTAGGGAAGGAGGCTCTGACCTTCCCACACCCCTCGCTGCCGGAAGCAATTTGAGACCTCCTCTCTCCCCGTCCCTCAGCTCTCAGTGCCCCCCATAAAACCCAGCAGGCTGTCATAGATGGTGCCCTGGAGGGACGGTATCCAGGGAGGATGAGCATCGGAGAAGGGGGCAGAGCCAACTTCCGGGGATGGCAGGGTGCTGTGGGCTGAGGGGCAGGTGTAAGGGGTGCCCCTGACCCCTGTAACTAGACAGGATCTGGGGACCCAGAGAGGCTGTCTCACAAAGAAAACTACTTTCTTCCAGACCCGCTGACTAGAACTTCTCTGCCAGACATTTTCCTGAGAATGATTTGGGACGATGAAGCCACAGATCACTGGGCAGGGATTGAGTCAGTCAGTCAGGGGTTCATATTTGGCCCAAGGCGGGCCTTGCCCCTGGGGGAGCCGAGGCAGTCCTGGTGTTTTTGCAGTTCTTAAGGGAAATGGCCACCCGGGTTTGGCGGGGAAGGGAGGGAGAGCAGATCCTTCCAGACCACCTCATGGTACCCCATGGGCATCAGGAAAGCCATTCATTCCATTTATGTATTTATCCAGGTTTCTATCCCCTCTGGAGGGGCTCAGAGAAAAGAGAAGGCGTAAAGTACAATCTGGAAAGCAGGGAGACAGGTAAGTCAGAGATAGAGAAATGTCCAGAGCCAGGAGGCACTGTGGTATTCCTATTTAAAACTTCACAGAATTAAATGTTAAGAGACCTTAACCAGCATTTTATTTATGTTTTTATGTTTGCTTTTAAAGGAGAGAGAGAGAGACAGAGTGCTAACAGGGGAAGGGCAGAGAGAGAGGGAGACACAGAATCTGAACCAGGCTCCAGGCTCTGAGCTCTCAGCACAGAGCCGGTCATAGGGCTCGAACCCATGAACTGTGAGATCATGACCTGAGCTGAAGATAGACGCTTACCCGGCTAAGCCACCCAGACACCCAATTAATCAGCATTTAAAAGTGGAGAAACTGAGGTTCAGAGAATCTAAATAGCTCCTCTCAAATTCTACATTAGTGACCTCGTCAGAACTTGGTCATGTCTCTCAACGCATTTTATTTCTGTCTCCTAACACATGTGAGCTTTTTAAATTATAAAATGTTTAAAGCAGTCAAAAAACGCAGAGAGAATTGCTATAATTTAATTTATTTCATATATTTTGAAAAAAGAAATAAAATGTCACGGGCATAGCCGAAGTCCCCTTGCCGCTGTTTTCATTCTATGATGTGTTAATGGACACGTGAAGGCATTATCCTCTCATCAGGGCTAGTGGGGAGCTGATGGGTAAGTATAAAAACGGATGGGGTCAAATCCAGCATGACACCATTTCTTCCCCAGGCCTCTGTCCAGGACCAACCCCAGCTAGAGGAGGAATGGCAGGGGTGAGGGCGGGGAGTGGGGTGGCAGGAGCCCAGCCTAACCAGGTGTTCTGCGAGATGAGGCTGGGTTTGCGGGACTGGCCTCTCCTTGAGGATTCTGGCTCAAGGCCCCTGAGAAACTAGGCTCGATGGGCACAGGGGGTCTGGCATATTCCTGATGGTTAGCTCCTCACACAGGGATGGATGCTTTTTGCTGCTGTCTGAGTTCTCAGCAGGATAAAAAGTGTGGAAAGGAAACAAGAGAGGAAGGAGGCCAGGTGACATACCTGCTCTTAACAGATAGATGTACCCACTCCCTCCAGCGAGGACTCAGGGCCAAGGCGGGAGGTTGGCCCATTTAATGTCCAGACATTTTAGGGTGACCTTGCATTGCATAGGGATTGAATGAGATAGATCTTTCTAAGCCAGTGGAATTCAGCCATACAGAAATCCTTGGTTTAGCATCAAACAATAGCAGCTAACGCTTACCCAACACTTAAAACGTGCTGTTTGAAGTACCTTCCTTATATTAACCCACTTGGTCCTCCCAAGAAACCTATGAATAGATACTATTATAAATAACCCCCACTTTACAGAAGAAGAAATCAGAGGCACAGAGAAGTTGACTAACTTTGTTGCAGGCACTCAGCTAAAAAGTGACAAAGCCAAGATACATACCAAGGGAGACCAGGATCTCGCGTGTTTAACCAATGGGTGATACTACCCTTTCTGGCAGCTGTCTCAGCCAGGGTCCCCACAGAGGAGGAAATGTCACTTCCTCAAGGCATCCATAGAAATTGTCCTTGGAGTCAGCATGTGACGTAAACTGAGGAGGGGGGTGTGTGTTGGAGGGGGGTTAGAGAACATGCCTTCTGCCTTCTAGGAGCTTCTGATCTAACTGGGAGACAAGAAGCACACAAGAAATCAGCCTTCATCTCACACCTGTCTCTGAGATCATCCTCAAAACTCAGGAAATGATAGATCACATAACATAGCAATGCATTTCTGTATGATTTTAAAACCTCAGAGAAATGGTTCACACTAACTTAGGGAGTGGTTACCTCTGGGGAGGGAGTGAGAGGGAAGTTTTAGGTGGGGTTTTAGTGGTATCTGCAGTTTTATGTGTTCAGGGAAATTTCTTAAGCAGAAAATAGAGTAAATAAACATGTCTTAAACCTTGTTAGTCCCTGGAGATAACCAAGCGGAAGACCTGGTCCTGGACCTTGAGGAGTTTATATACTAGTTAAGGAGACAAACATCTACAGGAAAAGATGATTAAACTTGCAAGATATAGTATGTACTAAGTGTCAGATCGATAGTGGACAGCAGGTGTGGTAGGAATTCTGTATCTTTAAAATTAGAAGGTTGGGCTGGGTGCTGTTTATTATGTTATTATTGCTATGTTATTACAATATATATGTTAGTACATTAGCAGCTGGCCCCTTTTCAGATGACATTTTACACGGACCCAAATACATGGCAGATAAAGGCGAGTCTTCGGCTGTTCAGCAGAAGCAGGGGTCTAGAGACCCCTACCCAGGCCATGCCCAGCATCTGTTTGTCCCAGTGCTGTCATGAGAACCCCTGTAGTGTTTCAGAACCTGGCTTCAAAACCGCTAGACAAAGGGCCTCTTCAACTCACTTTCAAAGGCCGGCAGCTTTAAGGTGGAAGGCTTCATGGGGGAGGTGGACCTTCAAAGGGATCCGGACACATTGAGAGGTTTGGAGTCAGTAGAGAGGAGAGGGAAGAATCTGCCTGGTAAGTAAGCAGCCTTGACTGCCACATGGTAGCGCCCATACACAACTGATGACTCGATGGCTATGGAGGGTATTGGAGTAGAGAGAAGTCATACCATCAAATTTGTGTTTCAAAAAGGCAGTGCTATCAATTGAACTGAAAAGCAACCTACAGAATGGGAGAAGATATTTGCAAATGACATATCTGATAAGGGTTATTATCCAAAATATATAAAAAACTTATAACACTCGACACCTAAAAAAACTAATAATCCAACTAAAAATGGGCAGAAGACATGAACAGACATTTCTCCAAAGAAGACATCCAGATGGCCAACACACACATGAAAAGATGCTCAACGTCAGTGATCATCAGGGAAATACAAATCAAAACCACAATGAGATAGCGCCTCACACCTGTCAGACTGGCTCAAATCAACAACAGATGTTGGTGAGGTTGCAGAGAAAGGGGAGCCTTCTTACACTATTGCTGAGAAGGCAAACTAGTGTAGCCACTGTGGAAACAGTATGGAGGTTCTTCAAAAAGTTAAACATGGAACTACCCTATGACCCAGCAACTGCACTACTAGGTATTTACCAAAGAATACAAAAATACTAATTCAAAGGGTTACATGCACCCTAATGTTTACTGCAGCATATCTACAGTAGCCAAATTATGGAAACAGCCCAAGTGTCCATCGATTGATGAATGGATAAAGAAGCGATAATATGTATTTACACACATACACAATGGAATACTATTCAGCCATAAAAAAACATTGAAAGCTTGTCATTAGCAACAACATGGATGGAGCTAGAGAGTGTAATGCTAAGCAAAAAAAAAAAAAAAAAAAAAAAAAGTCAGAGAAAGACAAATACCAGATGAATTAACTCGTGTGGAATTTAAGAAACAAAGCAAATGAGCAGAGGGGAAAATGAGACAAACCAAGAAACAGACTCTTTTTTTAAAAAAAAGTTTATATTTGAGAGAAAGAGAGAGAATGCAAGCATGGGAGGGGCAGAGAGAGAGGGAAACAGAGACTCCTAAGCAGGCTCCTTGCTGACAGCACAAGGCCTGATGCAGGGCTTGAACCCACAAACCATGAGATCATGGCCTGAGCCCAGGTCTGATGCTCAACCGACTGAGCAGCCCAGGTGCCCCGCAGACTCTTAAGTCTAGAGAACACACCGATGGTGACCAGAGGAGAGGCGGGTGGAGGCATGGGTGACACAGGTGATGGGGATTAGGCAGTGTACTTGTTGCGATGAGTTCTGGGTGTTATATGGAAGATCTGAATCACTATTTGCACATCTGAAACTCATGTTACACTGTATGTTAACTCACAGGAACTTAAATAAAAGCTTATTAAAAAGTGAAGTTGGAAACAATGACCAAGTGCAAGAAGGTAGTCAGGAGGCCAGTTCCAAGGCTGACCTGGTGAGAGGGAGGCAAGAGAAGGTGGCCCGTGCAGGAGGTAGTGCAAAGTAACAGCAGATACGGGGCTACAGGGTGGGCTTTGGGCTCCAAGAGGTCAAGTTTAAATCCTGTTCTCCACTTTTGAGGTGCACATTCTTAGCCTCTCCTGGCCTAAGTTACTTCTTCTGGTAAATGGGAGCAGCTAGGTGTCACACAGAAATGTCCCGCAGACCATGGGGTCATGTTCGTGAAGCACTCAGGTCAGTTTCCGGACCAAGGAGAGCTGTAGCCAACATCGTCCCTGATGCCCCATGTCACATCCCCCATCGGGACAGAGAAAGCAGGGAGCAGTCCAGGCCTCCTATCGGCTCGCTCCAGAAAACCTCTGTCAACACATCATGATCTGGCCTCAAAGCTGAGAGTGTTATGGAGCAAGAAGGAATCTGCATGAAGTCAATTTCCACCTGGATAGCATCATTGCATGAGTCGCAGATGTACTTCCTCTGGATACACAGTTGTCCTGAAGGTTGGGGCTCTGTTCCTCAGCCTTTGGGGCTCAGAAGTGACGGGAGCTGCTGAGGGGAAGCGAGGCAGGAAGCGAAGAACAGCTTTGTGCAGGCGGAGTGGAGCCGAAGCCAGTCTTGCTGTGTGTCCACCACTTGCACATAGAGGGATGGCCA
The DNA here is from genome assembly GCF_003009895.1 of Hyaena hyaena. Classification (NCBI taxonomy): domain Eukaryota; kingdom Metazoa; phylum Chordata; class Mammalia; order Carnivora; family Hyaenidae; genus Hyaena; species Hyaena hyaena. The sequence continues at coordinate 543,127 of NW_024080863.1, read as the reverse complement.
GGTCAAAACAGAGGCCACGGCAGCTGGCAGAGGAGCACTGTAGATCTGGAGGCCGGGTGGTTGGTACCAGGGTGTGTCCACCTGTCCAAGGGCTCCAGGCAGATCGCTACTCCTGGTATTTATGCACATGAACCTCTGACTTTTGATCTTCCTGGGTGGAGCTGTCTCCTCTTCCAACCCTTCTGTGCCATTGCTCAGTTCCCGCTGCCTGCAGCCTGGGGGCGAACCTGTAGGTGCATCACAACCTGGCCCACCCAGGAGCCTTGGCCCTGCTCCGCAGGTAAGCCTACTTGTAGGTCAGGAGGATATTTCTCCATCAGGTAGGAGAGCAGAAAAGTGCAAGGGTTGCATTGCCCCATTTCTTTTCCCCTAAGGATAAGAGCTACTGCTCTTGAAGGGCTGTGATTAACAGGATTCCTTGAGAAGGTGGCAGGTTACAAGATGCATAGTCTGCAAAGGATGCTGATAAGAGATGAACTCTACTTCTCCAGGAGAGGTCACGCAACACCAGGGTGACCTTAGTGGTGGGCCTTCTGCTGTGGGGGTGTCTCCACTGCCCCTGTTTGGCATTTGCTGCTTCCGAGATGATAATGTGACTCCTACAGACAGAATGAAATGATGCGAAGTGATATCCATCTCAGGGTTATGGGTCTGGGTCACTTTCTTTGGATTTATGGAGTGTTAGACCCATGGAGACATAGGTGTAGGAAGAGAGGGTGCAAACACATCACGCTGCCAGTCTACCCCCTCCCCTTTAAATCCGATTCTTATGAGGAATTGATAGCTCCTCATATTCCTGATATGACCTAAGAGGTCCTGATATTGACCTATCAGTTGAGGATTAGTGGCATGTGAACTGCCCTGGGACAGATTAACCCTCAAGAAGGAGATAGTCGGCAGGTGAGCTGGGATTTTCTAAAGTGCCCTCATCCTTGTGATCTTGCCTGGTGAACCCTACCCCCCTGTGAGGCAGAGGAGCTTAGCTCTTCAACTAGCTCTTGGCAGGAGAATGCCAGTTTCTCCTCGGTTTTGGAACCGTGAGGACGTGATCCTGAGGAGCCAGTAGCTGGGTGGCTGGCCTTGGTTCCAGCCAGCCTAAGAAAACAAAGCTGACCGTGCAGAGAGAAGCAGAGATGAGAGGTGGCTGGGGAGACGCTGGATGAGCTCAGGTCCCTGGTTTCCGCTGGCTTCACCTCCCTGCCATTTGGCTATGTGGGACAGGAAATTGCCTTGATTTTTGCTTTTGTTTTGTTTTGTTTTGTTTTGTTTTGTTTTGTTTTGTTTTTCTCATGCAGGTGTGAGTTGGGTTCCTATCCCTTACAACCTAGAGAGTCACAGGTGACCACTGGTTTAACCAGCCCTGTTCTACACAAGATGAAGTTGAAGCCGAGAGAGATGAAGTATCTCGCCCTCCATCGCTGAGCTGGTCGGTGACAGAGCTAAGCCAGGATCCAGTAGGTTCAATTGTGTGGATTCTCAAAGCAGCTCTCAGCTCAGGAGGAGTTAAGAACCTCTGCTCTGGATCAAGAACAGTTCATTGTGAAGGAGTCGATGAGATCACTTGACCTTCTGGGTGTTTGAGTAAGAGCCTGGGGAAGAGAATTGGAGGGCAGAGTGGCAGGCCCACCTACCAGCCATAGTTGTATTCCAAAACCAGACAGTTATATTTTAAATACTCAAGTTCAAACCAAGACAGATTTGTACACAGGAGCAGTGGGGGTTATAGTCGGACCCTAACATACAAGCTATGTGACCTTGGGTAAGTCCCTCACTTTCCGTAGTTTCTTTAGCTGTATGGGGATCGTACTCTCACACATGGTGACTAAATGAGAGACAGTATTTATAGAGGACATTTGTGCATGGAAAATACACGTCTCACAACCACTGGCATCACAGCATTAGTATTTGTCACACACACTGAAGCCATGGCCAACAGCTGGTGTCTCCGGAGCCCTCAGTCTATTGATTCACTCAGTCCGTTCCCAACTGTCTGTCCTGTATCCAAACAGGAAGGCAAAAGTCTTGACCTGAAAAAGAAATCTGAAACATTGCGTAAAGCCAAAAGCAAATGCTTTGTGTGGATCCCAAGTTATTTGGGGAATTCCCTTTTTCCCCCATGATAGGAAACTGGAGGCAATGGTGTCCCCTGGTGGGCAGTGTCAGTACTGCAAGCAGTGGGTGTGGATTACTGGTGCCAAAATCTCCAGATGTTCTTGGGTTATATGTAATGCTTTTAAGTAATGGGTTTACAGAACTGGTTTTGAATGCAAATGCCCTCAGTGGAGAGCAGGACCCTATGGGAATCTCTGTGATTTCTTATATCTCCAGGATCTGAAGCGCTCCTTAGGCCAGACCTTTTGCCTCTGGTGATGCTCTCTGAGGTTGGGATGGAGATATCATGTTCAGGAAGACACCAGGATCATTCAGAGAGCATGTGGTAGATGCTCAATCATCAGCATACACCTGTCTGTTTAGGTAGTTAGAGAAAAGTGAGGTGCAGTGGCTGGTAAAGCAGGTGAAATGGCACCAATATAATGGAAAGTATGACCTTTCTTTTGGAGGCTCAAGTTCTACCTCTATCTTTAGTAGTGATTTGGGATAAGTTTCTTCATCACTTCGAGGCTCAGTTTCCTAATTTGGGAGCTTCCTGGACTCCTTGGGCCCTAGAATTTAGGGAGTGATTATGGTGATTAATTAATATACTGCATGTCAAGCGTTTAGTGTGGGCACTTAGTGTGGGCTTAATAAGCACTTATTATTTTTCTCTACCCACTGACTACGCCCTTCTTAAATTTGCCTTCCACTTCTCCAGTGGTTCCACACAACTACACCATTGTACAAATATTCATGGAGCACACCTTACCAGCCTGTATTGCCATGTTCTGGACAAGGAAGTAGAAGAAAAGAGGGAAAAGGTGAGTAAAAGGAAAACTGACAAAAGGTGTTGAGGAGATGAAGGAACCAGAACTTTCAAACACTCCTGGTGAAAAATGTAAATTAACACAACTAGTTTGGATAAAGGGTAGACTCTACTTAACCTGACCACATGCGCACTTTAGGACCCATAATTTCCACATCTGGAAGATACCCAGCAGAAGTGTATATTCACCAGAAGACGTGCAAGAATGTTCATGGCAGCACTAATGGTACAGGTGAATCTTGAACAACATGGGCTTGAACTACATGGGTCCACTAAATACAGATTCTTTACAGCGCAGTACTGTTATTGTGCTTTTTCTGCCTAATTATTTTGTTTATAAATTTGTATTTGAATTCCAGTATAGTTAACATACAGTATTATATTACTTTCACATGTACAGGATAGTGATTTCATCAATTCTACACCTTACTCACGGTAAGTTCACTCTTAATCCCCATCACTTATTTCATCCATCCCCTCACCTTGCCTTATGATTTTTTTATTTTATTTTTTATTTATTTTTTTAAAATGTTTTATTTATTTTTAGGAGATAGAGAGAGAGACAGCGTGAGCAGCGGAGGGTCAGAGAGAGGGAGTCACAGACTGAAACAGGCTCCAGGCTCTGAGCTGGCAGTCAGCACAGAGCCCGACGCGGGGCTCGAACCCACGAACCGCGAGATCATGACCTAAGCGAAAGTCGGATGCTTAACCGACTAAGCCACCCAGGCGCCCCTTATGATTTTTTTAAAAAAATTTCAATGCTTATTTATTTTTGAGAGACAGAGAGACAGAACACAAGCAGGGAAGTGGCAGAGAGAGAGGGAGACACAGAATCTGAAGCAGGCTCCAGGCTCCAGGCTGTAGCCCAGAGCCTGATACAGGGCTCGAACTCATGAACCGTGAGACCATAACCTGAGCCAAAGTTGGACGCTTAAGCAACTGAGCCACCCAGGTGCCCCCAACCTTATGATTTTCTTAATAACCTTTTCTTCTCTCTAGCTTACTTTCTTGTAAGAATACAGTGTATAATACATATAACATACAAAATATGTGTTCATTGACTGTTTATGTTATTGATAGGCTTCTGGTCAACAGTAGGTTATTAGTAGTTTAAGTTTTGGGGGAGTCAAAAATTATACATATTTTTGACCACACAGAAGGGCCAGTGCCTCTAACCCCCATGTTGCTCAAGGGTCAACTGTGATTCCAAATTTGAAATAGTCCAAATGCCCATCCACAGCAGAAAATAAGTCCATGTCATACATCCAGACTGTGGGAAACTGAACAGCAATACAAATGAGCAAACAGCAACTTCCCACCACAACACGAATGCATCTCACAAACATAATGTTGAGTGAAGGAAGCTGGACAAGAGAATGTACACTGCATGATTCCACTGAGATAAAGTTCAAAAACAGACAAAATTAATCTATATAGTTGGAAGTCAAGCCAGTAGTTTCCTTTGTGATTAGTGATACAAGAGAGCTCTGAGCAGGGGTGTGAATGTTCTGTTTCATAATCTGGATGCTGATTACGTGGGAATTTCACTTCGTGAAATTTAATCCAGGTGTATGCGTGGTGTTCATGCACTTTTCTCTATATATGTCACACTTCGATGACAATTTATTAAAATAAAATAAATTGGGTAAAACTTATTCCATCAAGAGGCTCATGCTGTCATTGGTGAGCAATTAGAGAAACAACCAACCAAAATTCAATACATGTTACAACCAGGGTTAAGCCATGAGCTATGAGTGGCCACAAAATCCTGACTAGAGACCCTAATTTCATCCAGGCAGTGGCTTTTGAGTGGGACCTCAGAGGCCAGAAGGGGGGCCTGCCTAGTGTGCTTAGGAAAACCAGAATAGTTGGCCAAAAACAAGAGAAGAAGTGTGGAAGAACCCAGCAGATGAAGCTAGAAATGTAGGCAAGAGTTTCATGTGTCACATTATAGAATGTGGACTGTGTTTTGAAAGTGAGTTCTTCACCAAGGAATACGCAATATATTGTTTTGTTTTGTTTTGTGTTTAAATCCTGTAGCAGCCTGAAAAATGGCCAGGAGAAAAGAGAGTAGAGGCAGAGAAACCAATTAGAATGCCATTGCCCACAACAAGAGACAGATAACCTGAACTTAGGTGGGAGCAGTGGGAACCTAGGGTAGGGCCAGGAGGGGACAGGAAAGGTTAGAAAGGACAATGGAGAGTCTGCCTGGGTCCCAAGCAGGATGGAGGAGGGTTGGCAGGAGGAGGTGGAGAGAGATGGGCTCAGGAAATATTCAAATAGAAATGTCCAGGAAGGGACAGGCAATTCAGATCTGGAATTCTGGATAAGGGTAGAACGGGAGATGTTAAGTGTGGGATTTGCAGTTACCTGGCATCAGAGTAGATGACATTGGCCTGGGGGGGTGGGGGGGAGGGACACACATTGAACTCTCTGACCGTGGGATATCCAGAGCACCATCTTCCATGTCACCTCACACAGAGTCCTTGGCTCCCATGTGCTTTATGTGGTACACTCCTTACTACATTCCTCCATGTGGATTCCCCAGCCTCCCTATGCCCCCACTATCCAAATCTATTTACCCTTTCAAGGGGCTTATCCCAAGCTCCTTCTCTTTCCTCAAGCTTTCCCAGATTACTTTGGCTTGATTTACATCTCCTCTAAACATCTAGCTGTACATACCCGCTAGTTTTCTAATTACCTGCCAGTGTCTTCTACTAGTTAAGATACCCATTCAGCTGCTGCAAATAACAACACAACTGGCCTAAACAAGACCAGCGTTTTCTTGTTCTCTTACATAATAGTCAGTGTGTAAGCAGAGCAAAGCCCATATGGTGTTGGGGACCTAGGAGTCTTCCACCATGTTGCTCTGTCATCATCTAAGATGGCTGCGGCCGTTCTTACCGTTCTATCCCGTGGTAGGAAGAGAAGGAAGTGGAGAGAAGGCCCCTTCCATTTAAGGCTATGTCCTGGAAGTGGCACACTTCACTTCTGCTAACATCCCTTTAGCCAGAACTTAGTTACTTGGCCACTCCTAGCTGCAAAGAAGTCTGGGAAATATAGTCATTATCTGGAAGGCTGTGTGATTAAGCATCTGGGATTCTATTACTAAAGCAAAAAGAGGGGGCACGCCTGGGTGGCTCAGTTGGTTAAGCGTCCAACTTTGGCTCAGGTCATGATCTCACAGTTGTGGGTTGGAGCCCTCCTCGGGCTCTGTGCTGACAGCTCGGAGCCTGGAGCCTGCTTTGGACTCTGTGTCTCCCTCTCCCTCTGCCCCTCCCCACCTCTCTCTCAAAAATAAATAAACATTAAAAAATTTTTTAAAGAGAAAAAAGGGGGAATAGATACTGGGTGACAGCTAGAAATCTCTGCCACTTGGCTCCCCACTATAAGTATCTTTTGGTAGGAATCGTAATAATGTCCAGGGAGGTATCAGAAGACCCAGCAGAGGACTGGGGACATGAACCTTACTCAAAGGTAAGGTTCACCTTTGGCCCCCTGAAGTCTTAACTTCAGATTCCACTGTCCTGGGCCCTAGGGTTTCAAGCAATTATGCTGGGCTGGTGACAGGGGTAAGCGGGAGTCGTTGAGGCATGGATGGGACGGAAGCAGGTGTGGCTGAGACCAGCTTATAAGGAATGCCCTGGAGGGACTAAGTTAGCAAGTGCTTTGAGAGTTCAGGCCAGGGCTGCTGGGCATATCTGCTTTTCTTACAGTAGAATTTGGACTGTGTCACTACGACCCCGAAGCCTTCTCTCCCGTGGTGGGTGGGGAGACTTGCTGGAGTCTAAACAGAGAGTCAGGGAGGAAGGCAGAGTGACTTCCTGGAGAAGCTCTCCTCTCAGTCAGGGAGGTGGACCCAAGGAGAAAGAGCTCAGGGCTGAATTATTTTCACTCTCAGGATCTGGCCAACTGAAAGCCTGAATCAGCATCTCTGGGGATTCAAAGTGCAGGATGGGGTGGGGGGGAGTGCAGAAAAAATGGGCAAGGGGATGTAACAGCCAGGCTCTTTAAATATCTGTTTGCTCCCAAGTGACCGAGGGTTGTAGCTCTCCTGCCCGTTTCCCACTCTCTGGCATCTTGCTTCATATTTATCCCCTCAGTCAGCTTTCCAAAGGGCTTCTACCCTCTAATGCATTTTTCCTTCAGGGAATAAAGAAAACAGTGTCACTCAGTGGTCACTTGATTTGCGTAAGGACCTGAACTCCCCACTGAGTATTCAGTGGGATTAACCATTGGCCAGATGGTAGGGGATCCAGGATCTAGTCTGAGTTCTGTCTCTAATGCACCCTTCTGGCCCTTAGACTCTTTTTAAAAATAGTTTATTTATTCATTTTGAGAGGAGGAGAGAAGAGAGAGGGGGAGAGAGAGAATCCCAACATGGGGCTCGAACTCACCAACCTCGAAATCATGACCTGAACTAAAATCAAGAGTCAGTGGCTCAACCGACTGAGCCACCCAGGCACCCCTGGCCCTTAGACTCTCTCTGTGGAATAGGAACAGGAATGTACTCTGCCTCATAGGGAGGTGATGAGTTTGCAATGAAATCATACAGAAGGTGTATGAGTGTATGGCTGATATACGTATGAATCATACACAGAAATCTGTCTGATGACAGATCCTTGCCCTGCAGTCAGTTCACAGAGGAGGCCATGGGACCCACTCCAGCCAGGGAATACAGCAGCACCAGTGTCAAAGGTGCTACCAGCAGCACTCTTTGTGACAGTCTCCAGCTGGAAACTCTACTTGTTCAGTAAATACATACACTGAGGTACATGCATTCAATGCGATTACAAAATAGCAATGAAAATGAGCAAGCTTGAGGAGGCTGGCTGGCTCCGTCAGGAGAGCATGGAAATCAGTAGAGCATGGGACTCTTGATCTCCGGGGTCGCAAGTTTGAGCCCCACGTTGTGTAGAGTTTAGTTAAAAAATAAATAAATAAAATTTTAAAAATAAAAAGGAAGAAGGAAAATGAGCAGCCTAAAGCTCTGTAGAGCTTGGATAAATCTCTCAAACATCAAGCTGAATAAAAGAATCAAGTCACAGAAGAACATAGGCAGTATGATTCTATTTATGTAATATCCAAAGTCAAGCAAAACTACATCACATTGTTAAAGGATGTGTCCCAGCAGGTAAATCCATACAGAGATGTCTGTAAATTATCATCACAAAAGTCAGAATAGCTGGTGTTTCCTTTGGGGAAGGAGGGAGAAACGGGTTTGCATTCTGGAAGTGGCTTGGGGAGAAGGGGTGCCAGTTATCTGTCTCATGCCTTAAGAGGGGATTACATCTGTGTTCATTTTATAATTATTCTTTCAATTGCACATATATATTTTATGCATATGCATTTTCTAGATATGATCTATCCTACAATTAAAAAGATATAAATGCATAGGGGTGCCTGGGTGGCTCAGTCAGTTGAGTAGGTTAATATATATGAAATAAATTAAATCATAGCAATTCTCTCTGCATTTTTTGACTGTTTTAAACATTTTATAATTAAAAAAAAACTCACATGTGTTAGGAGAGAGAAATAAAACTGATCTACACATTGAGAGACATGACCAAGTTCTGACATGGTCACTGATGTAGAATTTGAAACGAGCCATTTGCTTCTCTGAACCTCAGTTTCTCCACTTCTAAAATGCTGGTTAATTGGGCGCCTGGGTGGCTCAGTTGGTTAAGCGTCAGACTTCCGCTCAGGTCATGATTTCACAGTTCATGAGTTTGAGCCCTGCTTCGTGCTCTGTGCTGACAGCTCAGAGCCTGGAGCCTGCTTCACATCCTGTGTCTCCTCCTCTCTCTGTCCCTCTGCTGCTTGCACTCTATCTCTCACTGTCTCTCAAAAATAAATAAACATTAAAAAATATATAAGCGCATCTGAAATCAACAGGAAGACACCCAATATTAGAATAATAGCCTCAGGGGGCGCCTGGGTGGCTTAGTCGGTTAAGCATCTGACTTTCGCTTAGGTCATGATCTCACGGTTCATGGGTTCGAGCCCCGCGTGGGGCTCTGTGCTGACTGACAGCTCAGAGCCTGGAGCCTGTTTCAGATTCTGTGACTCCCTCTCTCTCTGACCCTCCCCTGCTCACGCTGTCTCTCTCTCTCTCCTAGAAATAATAATAATAATAATAATAATAATGGCCTCAGAGACCCACTGCCTCAGTTTTATAAATAAGGAGACTGAAGCCCAGAGATGTTACAGCCTTGCTCAAGGTCACAAGAATGTACCACCAGTAGAAGTGAGACTAGAACAAGGTCCAACAACTTGGAACTCTGTGTTCCTCTACCACCTTCCATCTCTCTGAAGAGGTCTCTCTTGGGTGGGGGGGTGGTGCGGGGTGAAGCACAGCTTCCCAGCCTGGAAGTTCCTTTGTTTTATGAAAAAGAAAAAAGCTGAGTCAGCAGGTCGATATCCCAAAGAACTGATATAAACTCTGAGGACTGTACACACTTTTCAGATGGAATTTTAAAAGATTTAAACACGTCCCTCCAAAGTCACCTCATTGTAATGATAAAATTAACAAAAAACCAAATACCAGAAATGTCTGGCAACTCTGAAATTTAGAGTTCTACTCAGGCTCCACCTGATTTACAGATGGTATCTGAGGGAGGGCTGGAAGGCGCTGGAGAGGGGCGGAGGAAGGACTGGGAGCCAGGAAGTCTGCAATTTTATTGACTTATCCACCTGGCCTAGGTGAGACCCTTAGCCCTGGGACAGTCAGGAAAGGAACCTCTGCTATCTCTCTGAGAGCTTTTTTGTTTTGTTTAGAGGTCAATTACTTCCCATTTGGGAAGCTTGTGAACATTAAGAGGTGCCTGAAGTGACGGGGCTGAACGATGCAGATAAGAGCTGATTGCTTGCAGAGCGCCTCCCTGGTGAAAGCCGGCCTCGGCAAGGCTGGGGACCTTAAGATGCACACACAAAGGGACAGCTTTCAGTGCAGAGGAGAGATTACAGGACTGAAGATGGGCGGCTGGAGGCGGGCTTGATGAGCTGAGAGAGGGATGCCTTTTAAAGTGATCTTGACAGGCTGGGGCGGGGGGGGGGTGAGGGGGGGTGGGAGAAGACAGCTTTCCTTCCCTCTGCTTTCCTTTTGGAGAGCAATTGGTGGTGTCAGGAGAATCTCAAGCTTCCAAGACCTCCACCAAGGAGAAAACCTCAGGAATTGCCTATGCACAAGGTTTTGTTAGTTTAGTTGTTTGTTTGGTTAGACCAGCAAATACAGATGCTAGAAAAATCTCCAGAGCAGAACAGAAAATGTCATAAATCAATGGCACCTGTAGAGGATCTTGGGCATGTATCAGAGTAACACTCCATCCAGCCTCCCCCATTCCTTTAGCCAACTGAATGCAGTTTACAGATTCCCAGAGGCTGGCCTTGAACTGTATCTCAAACTACTGTAGAACATGAGCGTGGCTTTGGCGTGTGCCCACTTACTTTTCTCCACTCCTAAGTCCTCCACCTTTCCAGGAGCCTCTCCCAGTAAACAGTGTCATTCCCATACTAATCACTAAGCTTAATCACCTCCTGCAAGCACCCCGCTCCTCCCCCACCCCTTCTCTTTCTTTCCAGAGAGGGTGCGCTGTCTGTCCTCCTTGACAGCGGCACAGACCACCTTGTATTTTTAGATGCCTTTCTCCAGATAGTCTCTGGTATCCAATTAGATAATAAATTTCTTAAGGGCAGCAGCCAGATCTTATTTTTGTAGCCCTTCCAGAAATGTCTGGGCGATGACTGAGTTGCTGATGACTGAACCATGCCGCTTTTGCCTTCACTCACAGCCTTGACCAAGCCATCGCTCATCTTTCTGTCCTTTTTCCGTGTGGTTCAAAATGTCGAGGCAGCATGGGAAGCAAGCCTGTTCAGAACATCACGTGTCTGGGAACTGCCTCGGACCTGACTTTTCTATGCGGGAAGGGGGCACAGGGCGAAGAAACTAACGTTCACTAATCTACTCGGTGCCAAGTACTCTGCTAGATCCCTGCGATGGTGACCTACGATTCCGGGGCAAGGACCTTACCCAAAGACCCACAACAAAGGACTTTTAAAAATGAACGTATAGTACTTTAGAATCTGCTCTTGGAAAAATGTAATACGACTCACTTAGCAACTGAGGGCTGGACAGATAGTTACTCATGGAGGCTTTGAACTTAAAGTCAACCGTCATGAATCTAAGGCCAGTGTCCACATGTCCACAGGTCCTTCCCTCTTGTAAGCAATGTCCCCCAAAGTCAAAGAAGGATAACGTGTCTGACCATTTTCTCATGATGGAGATTTTAACTGTAATCTCTATTTTTTTTTTTAAATCTTAGCTTAATTTACCAAGGAATATTTATTGATTCCAAATGTAAAATATACAATCTGCCCTTTTTAATCTCAGGAGCACAGACCTGGGGAGTATTTCTAAATGTTTTTTGATTAACAGCAAAAACAGAGAAATAAAAGAGTAAAGGATGAAAATCAAAAGGAGGGAAAATGTAAGGAAATGTAGTAAGAAAAAATAAGAATACTCTCGTTTTTAGCTTGAGCACATAAGCTTCAGGAGATGTTAGTGATCAGTACTCCTGTATAGGTTACAAAGGACCAAAGAATTCTGTTTCCCTTGTTGGTGAAAACAACCAGGGCACATTCAGAAATGAGAAAACACAGGGCCAGTACATTTTGGGTAAACATTCATATTTATTAAATAAAAAAATTAATTTTTGGCATGTTAGTGATGGAGGGGTTAGAGAACCAGAGTTTTCATTGTCTAAAAATGTTATCCAAGGAGGGAAAAGCGGGACCGAATGTCCCTACTACTGCCTGCCAAAGATAAATGTACTTGAGCCCTTGTTCCCATTAACAGAACGAGTTTGTTTTCAGTCTTAAAATGTGCAGAACTTCAAACATATTTATGGAGGAGAATCATGATTTCCCCTAAAGTTCAGGCTTCCTACCCATTCTATGTGGATTTATGGCCTCCTGGAGGCCTCCTTTCTTGTTACCCGAAAAGGGTTATGTTTCGAAAGAAACCCTACAGAGCAATAGAGAAGAAACCAGGTAACCTATCTCCAGGGCTCCATGCATTTTGTCTCCCTAGGGAATCTTGTCTGTGCCAAGGAGTCAGAACTTCTGGGTTTCATTTTTTAATTTTAATTCGAAGTTGTTTGGAGGTAAGGAGAGGTGGGTGGATTCTAATGGCCTACACACACGCAAACACACACCGATATATTTAGTATACTCACTCAAGGTGCTGAGCTGGATACAGGGGATAAAATGCAGGGACCCTGCAAGGGGAGAGCCAGAATACCTTTCCCGAGAGCAACCACTTCCCCATCGGATTAACGCAGAGTCCTGTGAAAACCGCAGAGCAGCGGGGGGGGGGGGGGGGGGGGGGGGGGGGAGGGCATTTTAAAGTCCCTTGAGGGCTCACACAATAGTTCCTCACCAGGACCTCCAGGACCCTTCCCTTCCCCGCCTACCCCCGCTCTACACCCCGGGTCCCACACCTCACTTGACTCCTCTCTTCCATATCCCCTTGCCTTTAACGGAGGATTGAGGTCCTCTAGAGCACCCCACCCTCGGTCCATCCCCCACCCCCCTCCCCCCTGCCCAGGCGCCAGGCTGCTGCACACAAATTAAAGAGCCTATCCTCAAACCTTGGGTTTCAGACCGGACTAGTCACCTGCCTGAGTACTGCTCCGAACCTCCGAAATTGCCAGCCACCCCAGGCTTTCCTCCCTCCCAGTGCTGCTTCGTGGCCGGCCCAACGCTCTTTCTGTCTTTGGGGAGAAGAACGGTCCGGGGCTTTCGGCGGGATGGCTTGTTGGGGCCAATTCGCAGTCCCAGGGATTGCTCGGGGAGGAAGTGCCATCCGGTGGCCTCTTCGCTCCAGCAGCGCCGCCCCTCATCGCGGTCGGCGGAGAGGCTGGCACGGAGCACCGGGACACGCGAGCCACCGCGCCTCACCAGGCCCTGACACCCTGCAGCGTGGCGGGCAGATGGCTCTGCGGGCTGGCGCCGGGGCCACCCCCGCCGAAGCCCGCGCTGGCCAGGGGAGCGGGCGGCGCGGAACCCGGGGGCGCGCCCGCGTAGCCGCCGCCGTAGCCGGCGCTGTAAGGAGCGCCCGCATAGCCGCCGTAACAGGAATAGGGCGCCGCGGCGGCGCTGTAGGGGCCAGAGAAAGCCGGCGCCCCGGGGCCCAGGCAGGGCTTGCCATCCCGCACTAGCACGGGCACCGCCACCCGGCGCGGCGCCAGGGGGTGGCCCGCCAGCTCTAGGGACTTGTCTTGGCGCTGTCTCTTGCACTTGTAGCGCCGGTTCTGGAACCAGATCTTGACCTGCGTAGGCGTGAGCTGCAGCGCGCCGGCCAGGTGCTCGCGCTCGGGCGCCGACAGGTACTGCTGCTGCTTGAAGCGCCGCTCCAGCGCCACCACCTGCGCCTGCGAGAAGAGCACCCGTGGCTTCCGCCGCTGGCGCGCCTTAGGTTGCTCCGTGCCGTGGCCGGGGTCGCCGACGCCGAGCTCCGGGCCCCTGGTCCCGCCGCGGAGGGGCGAGGCTGCGCCGAGGCCCGGCTCTAAAAGCACAGGAAGGAACAGCGTCAGCGCCCAGCCTCGGGGTCCCCTGAGCAATTCTTTCATGGTTCTCAAGGGGCGCCCCTCTCCCCTGGCAGCCTTCGTTTCGCGTCCCCTTCTGTCCCCGCTGCTGACCCCTCATCCCCGTCCCAGGACGACCTCCCCCCTGCCCAGGCCCTGTCGCTATTGTACCTGCAGGCACATACGCAAATGTTGACACTCCAGGGTCTCCCGTGTACAGCCTTTCCCAAAAGGGAGTTGATCAAGAATCTAAGACAACGTCATTTTCTTCTTAGAAGGTCTGTGTGGGGGTGGTGGGGTAGGGGTGATTCCTGTGGTTCGATTCTAGTGTGGTGGAGTTTGGGGAAGCTTTAGCCTCGAGGACCAAGTGTGAGTGTGGGGGCCTGTTAGATGGAGGTGGCTTTGGCCTGCCCTGGGTGGAGAGGGGACGGAGAAAGAGAGACAGAGATGGGGATAGAACGGAAACGTGGTGACGTGCTTGCCAGGGGTTTCCTGTCTGCCTGGTGGTCCGGTGCTCATCCCAGGTTATTCAGATCCAAGCACAGGGGCGGGTACCCCGAGTGTCTCCCACTTTCACCCCACCTTTGCACACACCCTTGCCTTTTTGGTCATCAAGTCCTCCTCTGGCACAAGGGATCCATCCCATCTTTCCTGGATGTGATGCTCTGTGGTCCAAATTGGCGAAATAAAATAAAACCAAACGAAATATTTCGGTTTCCTGATTCTTGGTTTGGAAACTGGGGTTCTCTTGGAGGTATATATAAAGTTTAGATCCACATTTGGCTTTTTAAAAAGCAGCCTCTTTCTCCTTCGGGGTCTCCTTGGCAAGCAGGCGGCATTGGTTTTGCCCTGACTTCCTCTTCCCAGGTTTGGTGCTCTAGCTGATCACCTGTAGGCGGCTATGCCTGAAGCTCGCAGAGATACAGACTTTCCTCCCCTTCTTCCCACCTCTCTTCTATCTTGACTAAGCTCTGTTTTAACTCAGGGGTGGGTAGAGAGGAAATGCTGAGTTTTCATGGAAAATCACGACAGGAGAAAATTAGGAATGCGGAGTGGCTGCAAGTTTGGGGGGGGGGGAGCAAGGTAGAGCAGAACACGCCTGATTCAGGAACGTGTGGGTTGGAACCCGGCTCCAAATCCCCAACTCTGTTGACACAGTCTCCTGGAGGCAGATGATGGGGTTGTTTGATATCTGAAGTCTGTGGAAATAAAAACTTTCTTCAGCCTTCCTTCAGCCTGTGCTTAGAGAAACTGGGGACATCTTGCAAAGAGGAAAAATACTGACGGGTGTTTTAATCCTAGCAAATTGAAAAGTAACAGCTGACCTTAAGCAACTCTTTGGAACAAGCAGGATCCCATTTGAGAGTCGCTGACCACACAAGCCAAGGGGCTGCGTGCCTCCCTGGCGCATGCTAGCACCCCGTGCCCTTGGTGTGCAACCCCTCTTGCCCTGCAGCTCTGAAGAAGGTGGTCTGGGAATAGGCGAAGCACGCAGAGGCCACCACTAAGGTTCCATCACTGATGGGGCCCTGGGCTTAGTCCCTGGAGCTCCGCGGGGGTCACTCCTCGGAATGAGTCCACAGCAGCTTCTTAAGTGATGCTGCCCAGGGATCCCCAGCTGAGGAGAAACGCACCCTGAGTGCCTTCAGATGCTACGTGACAGCTGTGCTCTGAGGACTGTGACCTTTTCTCAACAAAGCCAGAGTGAACGCCGAGTTGACTGAGCCGATTCAAGGGAATTAGTATTTAGAGTCTGCTGCAGAAAACTCAGGCCTCTCTGAGAACACACAGCAAAGTTTACTGTTCTCCAGGCTCCTGGAGTGGGTGAATAACCAGGCCGCAGCAAACAGCTCTGAACTAGTCCCTTTACTTATTCATTTGAGCCTTGAATGGATGGGCCGTGGCCGGCCTGGCAAAGGGGGCCCCCAGACGCCCGCTCAGAGGCTGCAGAGGAGGTGCCCAGGCGCAGAGAGGAAGAGTGGCTTTTGCATCGCTCAGAATGTGGAGACTCTCCTGCGGAAGCTTCCTGGGTCTCAGGAGCCAATGCAGCACAACTCACTGCCTGCTCCTTCCAGTCCTGCCGCTAGACGCAGGTGCCGGGGCCTCGCTTCCCCAGCACTGAGGTGGCACTTTCGGAGACCAGGCACAGAGATCCCCGCATCGCCCCCGCAGTCGGCTCCCAGAGCTTCAAAACCTGGAGCTGCCCTTACTCTGCTCCCAGACGCGCAGGAGCGGCCGCCAGCGCCCACAGGGCCATTCAGGCCTAGGGGCTCAGACACAACCTGATCTGGTCGCCACCTCTCTTTGTCTAGAGGAGGAACCCGGGCGGAGGGATGACTGGGCCGGCCAGGCCACTTAGCAAGCCTGAGCTGAGGGCGAGTTTCCATTCCTAAAGCGCTCAGCTGCTTTGATGGCTACACTTCTGGCAGTCGCTTTAGGGTAGAGAGACGCGGAAATGGCAAGGAGGACCTCCTGTGTTGGAGCACAGCTAAGTTACCTTGAGGGTTTTGCTGTGAGAAAGGGAAGCTAGAGTTTCTGGGAAGTGTGGCGGTGACTGGGGGGCGATGAGCTTGTGGGAAGCAGAGGGTGGGCTGGGGGAATAATGAACTCCCTAAAATTCAGGACCTTGTTTTGTTAGCCACGCAGGAAGCACCCTGGAGGTGCGGTGGGAGAGGAGGCTGAGAGATCTGCCTTTTGGAATTCTCAAACGAGGGGAAATGGGGTGAAAACCTCAGAGCCAGAAAGACCAGGAGATGCGCCTTAGGCCCACACGCCAACTGGTCGTGACCATCATAGCCAGGATCCGCCCGTAGAAGCCAAGACCTGAGCGCGCGTACTTACGTGGCTCCTCCACCCGTTCTGAGTCCATCTCTGCGACCGTCTCAGGGGGACCACCAGGAGACCCTGACTCGTTCTGCCTTCTGTTTCCCCCGCGGACACTGCAGGTGCTGTGAACCTCTGACTTTTGCGGTTCTGGGACCAGTCGCTGGCACTGAAAACGTTCAGGGCTCCCCCGTGCCTCCCGGAGTCTCAAGAAGTGGGGATCTATCTGCTCTGGCTCCAGCCTCAGGATGTCATTGACCGAGAAGGGGGTGGAGGTGACAAGGTTCAGCGGCATCCCGAAGGCGCAGGAGGCGGGGCTGGGGTGTCCCTGGTCACCCTCTGGGTGTCGCCCTGAGCTTCCCGTGTGGTTGTTGCAAGCACAGCGGGCAGACGCCCAGGGTCCTGTACTGCGCCTTCCTCTGGGCCATCCCTGCCAGTCGGGTGACCGAGACCCAGTGACGAGATGGCTGACCCTCATTGGTTCCGGCAGAAACCACGTGCTAATTCATATCGTTCTCCCTCGGAGCTTTCTTCCCTGGCCCTTCGAATTCCTCCTCAACCCCCAAGCCACCTTCCAGAAAGGTTTGGTTTGTGTCAACGGTTCTCAAAAGCCAGGAAATAGGAGAGTGCTGCGCGCAGCTCGGATCTGGGCGATAGGGTAATGGAGGGAGCCGCAGAGGTCAGCCCGGTCCACTGGGGGCTCCCCTGGAGGACGGGAGAGTATGGGGGGTGGAACCCTTCTCTGCAACCCGAGCCTGTCCTTCCGGCCCGGCCTTTGCTCAACTCTCCACTCACCCGGCCGAGAAAAACTCAAGTGGAGACAGCTGGGCACGCGCGGGATCGGAGGAACGTGCTGGAGTCTTAGTGGGAGCAGGGTGAGGCCCCGCGGAGGGGAGTTCGGTTCTGGGAGCAGAGGCCGGGCGCGGGAGGAGTGACTCTTGACCTGCCTATGCCTAGCCTCAGCCAGAAACTTCTCGCTTTACGCTGAGACTGGGTCTGGGGAACCCAAATGGCCACTTCCTAGGACGAGCATCTTAGCTAAGGCCACAAAGACTGGGTGAGGGGGCTATATTGGGGGAGCCCCCTGGCCTCTTCGCAGGCTCCGCGAGTGAGCGGGGAGGAGGAAAAGTACTAGCCCCAGTTCTCAAGGTGTCAGACGGGGGCTCCCAAGTTCCTTCTCTTCCTCCCCTTTAATCTCCCTGAAGTTGATTGTTTTCAGCGTGCGTACCTTCAATGTGTATGAACTCCGTGTCATTGTGTTTCTTCTCACCGCACCCCGCGGCTCCCCGCACCCACCCACCCCTGCCCCCAGGGAGCAGAAAGCTTCGAGGAGCAATAGATCTTCAGAAAACCCCCTCGGACACAGCTGGCAACAGTGAAAGGAGACAGCATGTACAGCGGCTACCAACGTGAGGCGGGAGTCAACGTGTCTTGCCCTTGCCCTGGACACAGCTGTGGGATTTGATTAAAGTATTTACCTCTCTAAACTAAGGCTTACTCTTAAGGTGGGGATAAGAATAGACTCATCGTAGGACGATTGTGAGAACTGAGATAAGGTGTACGAAACCATCAATGAATGTCCACCGCTATTACTCATGCTACATTGGTTCAGTTAAGTATACATGATTTAGGGCAAGCAGTCAGCGCAGACTCTAAGGAGTTTTAAAGTATCTTTTAATCAAAATGAGACCTTGCTAGAGTTCTTTTTTTCTGGGGGGGGGATTTCAGATGAACTGTTTCTTAGATAAGCCTTCTGAAAAGAATTCAATGTTACAGGAACTGTCTGAGCTTTATTACTGCCTGAAGTCCACATAAGTCCAACTCATCTTTCTAGGCTAGTGGGCACAGAATTTTGGCACATTTGATGGTTCAACCAAGTAATGATTTCTTATACATCACAGCATTAAATCTTTACATCAAAGCTATACCCTAGGTGTTTCCAGTTTCCCCTTCTCTCTCTCCCTTCCTCCCTCCCTCCCTCCCTTCCTTCCTCCCTTCCTTCCTTCCTGTCTTTTTCAGTGATGAGTCACCATCAGAGAGGTTAAGTGATCCTGAGGTGGCCCAGCTCTCCAAAGGCAGGGCTGGCTGGAACTCTGGTTTTGCCAAAACAGTACACCCCCACTTATTTGTCTTTGTTCCCAGAAACATCAAAATCTTGCGATGACCTATACATTTATTTAAGGTTGTTTTTTTTTTTTTTCCGATGATAAAAATTATCATGCACCCTTTGGGGGGAAAATAGGAAAGTAAGAGAAAGTTGAAAAGAAAACAAGATTCATCCAGAAGCAACATTTAGCTCACCTCCTTCTTTATAATATCTTGGCACAGGGTGTATGCGAGTTTGTGCCTTTTAAATTTACATCAGAAGCATGTCTGGCACATCATTAAAAAGTTTTTACAAATGTATTTGAAAACTACAATATAATAGTCCATGTTATGGATGGCCCATAATAGGCTGTGTTCATAGTTGTAGATTGTGTCTATTTATGTCACTGTAAATAAAGCACAGAGAATATCTTTGTGCCTTCAACCTTGTCAACATTTTTGGATTATTTCCCCAGGATAAATATGTAGAACAAATAATAATGAATCATATCCCACGACTTCCTAGAAAAAAAAAGTATTATCGTATTCTCTTCCCCGCACAGGTGTAAGCAAACGTCTGGGAGGTGGGTATTTACTACAAGCACTCTAACCTCCTAATGGGCGAATTTAGGACATTTTCATTGAGACCCCTCTGAGCTGGCGCTCAGCCCGCCACCCCCCCACCCCCCCAATAGCAAGCCCGCTGCCAACGCTTTGTTCTATGGTGGAATTTCCCCCGGGGGACTATCGCGCTCTGGGAAGACCTAGAATACTGAGAATGAAGGCCATAGAATAAAGGAGGGTCTTGTCATCAAAAGCCCTGAGTTCAAATCGTGCTCTCGGGTTCGGCTTTTCTTTTCTTTCTTGGTTTGTTGGAGAGTTGGGACAGGAAAAGGCTTTCTGACCCCTCGCGAGCGATCGGTGCAGACACCAGTCAGCTTTACGGAAGGAGCGGCTTCGGCTCAGGCTCCCGCCCATGCTGAGCAACCCTGGAGAGAGGCTCCCGGATCGCTCTTGCCCAAACCCTGCGGGGAGAGGGACCGGCCTTCGGACGCCTCGCGGCTGGGAGCGAGCCTGCTTCGCCGTACTGGCCTCAGCTTTCAGTGGTCTTCGCTTGCTGCATTCTCAGTCTCTCCCCAAGTCACCTCCAGGACCCCCGGGACCTGGACTTCTCGGCAAACAGGCCGAGCCTTGATGACACCCCTTCCTCCTCCTTTAGAGCTAGGGAGCACCGGGACCCTCTCCCGCCCCGAGGCACAGTGGAACCAAGAACGTGGATCTTACCCTCGCCTTGCCAATTGCAACCCTAATACCTGGGACAGAAGCGACCAGGCCAGCGGGAGGTGGGGGTGGGGTGGGGTGGGGTGGGAGGTCATGGGCAGGGGCCAGGAGTAAGCTAGGCAGGCAGGCGTTGAGAGGAGAAAAACTGAGGAGTTCTGAGGCTCTTAGGCAGAGCTGGGCACAGCCTAGACCGTGTGGTGCCACGGGATGTGAATGTGTGTGTCCCTTGCTCAGGAGTGGAAACATCATCATCTCTCGTTTATTTTAGAGAGAGAGCGACAGGGAGGTACAGGAGCAGAGCAAGCAGAGAGAGAGAGAGAGAGAGAGAGAGAGAGAGAGAGAGAAAGAATCTTAAGTAGGCTTCACACTCAGCACAAGCCCTCCGTGAGGCTCTGTCTCACCAACCTGGGATCATAACCCTGGTAGAAATTGAGTCCACTGTTCAAGGGACTGAGCCACACAGGCACCCCACCATCTCTGTTCTTAAAATGAGATGGAGCTGGCCATGCCAGGGGAGTGAGTGGCCTGAGTCCACTTAAGTCACACAATAAATAAAATCTTCTCAAACCAAACTGGGTCCACCAGTGTGTTTGAAGCACCTACCCTGGGCCGGCTCCGTCCAAGCTCTGAACATACTAAGGAAATGAGAGGCCTCAGCCCTGTGATCTTATCCCAGTCTTGCACAGGGGACAGACTTTTAAATTATTCCCATGCAGTGTGATACCATGCACCATCATACAGAATCTGTGCGTGAAGTATATTGAACCTCTTCCCATTCACAGTTAACAAAACTCCTCCCGTCCCACCCCCTCTCATTTTTTTCCAGACTGTCCTAAAATGAAGGGATTCCCTCTTTAAAACTCAATACACAACAGGCAACTCCCAATGAAGTCTGGTGCTGGGGTCCCTTGGGCTTTTACACTGTAGCAGGATCCCTATTAGGCGAGACTAGGGCTCTGGGCCTGTTGTCACAGTATATCCCCAGAGCCTAGGCTAGCAACTGGTACATAGTAGGTCTCTAGTAAACATTTGTTGGATAAAGAAATCTGCCTTGTTTGCATGGGGATGGTCCCCAGGATACCCTGGGGACTGGTCTAGAGGTGTCTGGTCCACCCAGGGCTGGGCAAACTCCGAATTGCCCACAATTGCACTTTCTGCTTTGCCACTATCTCTTTTGGTGGGACCCATTTTAAAGTATTATAATAATGTAGTTTTTTTCAGTACGTGAAATATTAACATGATTCTAAAAGCCAAAATTATGCACAAAGATGTGACCATGACACCTTTTCCTTTCTATTCTCATTCTCCATCTCCCACCCCCCTACCTTCCCCAGTTGCTACATACTCCCAGGCTTATCATATTATTCTTTTTGTGCTCCCCCCCTACAAATGATCAGATACATGTATTTCTTTAAAAAAAATGTTTCCCCTTCCTTACCTGACAAGGTTGCATAGTATGGGTGGTCCTTCTTGCTGTAAAGCAATGATATTAAGTTTTTTTGTGTTGATATCATGCTTCTAATCCTATCCACGGGTAGCTATTGCTTTGTAACACAGGGTGTCCCTGCTGCAACAACAATCTGCACACTTTCTGCCTGTCTTTCCTTTGCTCAAAATAAGCTATTCCATGTCTGTGATGTACTCAGGACACTGAGAATCTCTCACTATTCATGACTGCTGCCACAGATCGTCATGACCTTATTTTTGCAGAGTGCATAACTCTGGTCTTAAAGCAAACCCTCTCAAACACCACATTGCATTTTTTTTTCATTTGTTTTTTACTTTATTATTTAACTTTATTTATTTTGAGAAGGAGAGAGAGAGAATGGGTGAGAGCCTGAGCAAGGGGGTAGGGTGGCAGAGAGAGTCCCAAGCAGGTTCAGTGCTGTCATGGTGGAGCCCCATGGTGGGAGCGCCATCCCACCAACCTTGAATCATGACCTGAGCAGAAATTAAGAGTCAGTACGCTTAAGCAACTGAGCCAGCCAGGCACCCCCAAATTTTCTCATTAAAAAAGTGGCTTTTCACTTTTTTCTTTTAATTTAATTAAAATTAAAATTAATTTATTTAAATTTTATTAATTTAATTAAAATTATCTCTATAGTACAGATAAAGAACACAGATTTTACTTATAGTCTACCCAACAGCGGAGGAAATTAGAATCCAGGTTTTCTCAATAGGGATCCTGGTTCTTTCTATCATATGCCTGTGTCATAAACAAAAGCTGTTGCCCTTCACCTCTATTCTCCATGGTCACACTTCGATTCCCCAAGAGTAGAAATGAAGATTTGAAAAATAGCTCAGAATATTCTCTAAAATAATTTCTAGGTTACAAGTGAGAAAATGAAGACAAAGAAGGTTAAGAAATCTGTTTGGGATCTCACACATCTCATTTCCAGTATGGTGCTCTTTCCTGTAGAGCACACAATGATTAACATTAAATAATGTTTACTTATTTTTGAGAGAGAGAAACAGAATGCGAGTAGGGGAGGAGCAGAGAGAGAGAAAGAGAGAGGGAGGGGCGCTTGGGTGGTTCAGTCAGTTAAGCGTCTCCCTCTCTCTCTCTCTGACCCTCCCCTGCTAATGCTGTCTCTCTCTCTCTCTCTGAAATTAGTAAAACATTAAACATTTTAAAAAAGAGAGAGAGAAAGAGAGAGGGAGACACAGTATCTGAAACAGGCTCCAGGCTCCCAGCTGTCAGCACAGAGCCTGATACGGGGCTTGCATGGGGCTTGAACTCCAGAACAAAGAGATCAGGACCTGAGCCAATGTTGAAGCTTAAAGGACTGAGTCACCCAGGCGCCTCCCCTCCTTAGCACCCTTGTTTGTAAGGAAAATTCACTACACATTTTTAAATTTCCCTGAAACTATTACTTTAATATTTTCCAAATTATTTTATTCAATATAGTAGGTATTTTCTGAGTGCCCAGTCCTTCAGGGAGAGGTAATCAGATAATTGATCAGCCAAACCGGGACGTTTTTGAAAGAAAGGAAGCAGTAAGTGGATGGGATGTCAGGGATAAACCACAACTGTCCCAGGCAGACCCCAACATAGGGTCAACCCTATAACTAAGGGAGTTTGCAAGGCTCTTAGGACACAAAGATAAATAGCACACATTCCAGGACCTTCCAGGAGTATCCAGTCAGTAGGGGAGAAGTCCAGTGAACTTTTATCATAGAATGTTGTCAGCACACCCTTATCTGGTGGACTGACATTAACGTGCTTAACTTCACCTGTTTGATGGAGAACAGTAAAAAAAAGATTTTTAATGTTCATTTATTTTTGGGAGAGAGACAGAATGCAAGCAGAGGAAGGGCAGAGAGAGAAATGTAGAATGAAGCAGAATCCAGGCTCTGAGCTGTCAGCATAGAGTCTGATGCGGGGCTTGAACCCACAAGCCGTGAGATCATGACCTGAGCTGAAGTCAGATAATTAACTGACTGAGCCACCCAGGTGCCCCAGGAGAACGTTTTTTACTTATAATATTTTCATCATCAAAATCTATGATGTGAATCTGATTGTCATACTTAAGAGGCTGTTTGATCACTGATGTGTTTTTCATGCCTGCACAAGTCAGGCTCACCTGCAGTCACACACCTAAAGACCCCTCGCTAGCACAGACTTCTCCTCAGAACAAGGGATACTCCCAGCTTCCATTCCTTCCTCGAGATACTCTTACAATTTGCTCTTTTCACTTAACAATATGTCCAAGAAACCACACCCTCTTTGGTTCAAAGAGATCACCCTTATTCTACAGTTGTCTAGTGTTTCATTGTGTGAATGCGCCAGTCATCATTATTCAGCCACTCTCCTGTGAATGAGCTTTTCTTTAGGTTTTCCCAGTATTTTGCAGTTACAAATGATGTAATGAATGACGTTGTTGCTATGTGTTTTTATATTGCTAGAAGTGTATCTTCAGAGCATATACGTACCAGTAGGATTGTGGGTCAAGAGTAAATGCATATATAATTTCTTTGGGCATTGCCAAATTCCTATCCAGAATGGTTGTACAGGTTTGCATTCCACTCGGGATGTACGACATAATAGGTGAGAAATGGTTTCTCAGTGTTGTTTTAATTTGCATTTCTCTAACTATAAGTGAGAACATCTATTTATATTTCTAAAGGATATTTACACATGTCTATGTATGGATACATATGCATGCATAATATACATACAGACATAAAATCCACACACGTCCATTTAAGTTGTATTTTCTCCCATATTCTGTTATTTTTAAGGATTTTCTATGTATCAGCTACTTGGGTTATCTGTGTACATGGTGCAAATATTTTATTCCTGTTTGTCAGCTGTCTTTTCACTTCTTTTATAGTGCTTTTTGTCATGCATTTTAAAAAGTGGTCACTTGGGATTAATCTTCTCTTTAATCATCTCTGGATTTGAGTCCAAGTGAGAAAACTTTTCCTTATGCCAAGGTTACAGAGGAATTCACCCCTATTTTCTTCTAGTACTTTCACAGTTTCGTTGTTTAGGTTTAAATCTATCTGGAGTGTGTATTTCGAGCGTACAGTGGGAGCTAGGGATCGAATACTGTCTTTTCCCCGAACGGATATTGGGGGCCCTGTTAACGGTTTGCCTGACATCAGTTTCAGAGGCGCTCTCTGCGAACCCCAGAACACCAGCGCGGGAATCTCAGGGTTAGGGGAAGAGCACGAGTGGAGCAGAGAGGAGAGCGGGGCAAGAGATTTCTGTTACTGCCGCTTTACACGTCAGCCAGCTCCCCGGTTTCTCCTGGGCATCTCCCCGCCACCCGGCTTGCAGGCTTTCCGCCTTCACTAGAGTTGAGCGTTCCCTCCGGATCTGAGGGGTCCGCGAGCCGCCTCCCGCGCGCCCGCCACGCTTGCGGTGTAAAGCGGAGAATCTTCCAGCCCAGGGACAGCGCGGGTCCTCAGTGCCGGCCTCCCGGGCCCGGGCGGCGCGGGCCCTGATTGGGGGCCTGGGCGCTGCTCCGCGACCCTGATCAGTGCCACGCTGCCAGCCGGATTTCAATTAACATTCCAGCGCCCGCCCGGCCCGCCCCCTCCCCCCACTCTCCGCATGCCCGGGAGGACCGCCCACCCCCCTGACACGCCCCCCGGCACGCCCCCGTACGCCCCCTGCCCCGAACGACCCCCCTCCCCGCCGTCGCCCGCCGGGCTCTCCCCCCCCCGCCACTCCCCCAGCACGATCCTCCCCCCACCCCTTCTCCCGCCCCCCGCTGACAGCGACCCGCCAGCTCTGGACAAATACAGCCTTGGCCCTGGCGGCTGTGCGTCGCTCGGGCAGAGACCCAGGTCGGATAAGCGCCGGGGAGCGTGCTCCGCTGAGGCTCCTCGCGGCGAAGCGGGCGCGGAACCTGCTGGGGTGGGTACCGAGAGGCCGGGCAGCCCAGAGGCGGCGCGGGCGGCCCAGACGCGCACCCGCCCTCGGCTGCTCTCCGAGAGACTGGCTGTCCACGCACGGTCTTGCCGAGCCCTCGCGGCAGCCGCAAAGCCCGGGCTGTGATCAGGGGCATCGCGTGTCCCCAGAGCCCGCCAGAGGAGTTTCACAGGCACTGCCTGACCTTGGGGGTCAGACAGATCCGTTTCGGGAGTTTCTAGTGTCTGGTGTCTGGTTCAGCTTGGGCATCTATGATCTCATTGATGTCCCTTTGAGATAAGCAAGGCAGATGTCATTATCTCAGTTCCAGGGATGGGATGGGATGCTGAGGTGCAGAGTGGTCCCCTAACTTGTTTATAGCCATTTACCTAGTGTCGGAGCAGTGACACACCGGGCAGTCAGTACCTCGGGGGCCAAAGACAGGGTTCCAAGTTGTACTAGGAGGGCACCAACTTGCAAGTGACCATAAATGAAGTTCCACTATCATTATTGTTATTGTCTGTGAATGTGACAGATGTCAGCACCTCTTCGTGCCCAGGCAGAATAGAGGCGCCTCCTAACTGAGTGTACGTATGTGTCCAAAGTGGCAAACATTCCACAGGCATCTTTCTACAGAGAAGTCACCTTAACAAAACATCTACACCTCTTTATTTCTTTAAAATAATTGCAAGTTGCTCAAACACCACCCAGGAGTGTTCTATTACTTGCAAGAGCCAGCCCAGGCTTCTGAGTTTTGTTTTGTTTTTTAATTAATTTTGTATAATATAGATGAATGATGTTTATCAGTTTAATTTTTAAAAGACAATTGAAGCGCATTCTTTAGGAAAACTGGAGACTTGCTAAGGTGTTGGTAGGTAAGGACTAAATCAGATGGAAATAATGGTGACGTGAGCTTGTAAACACCATCCGTCCCAGATTGCCCAGCTTCTGCTGGAATGGAAATGTGAATGCGGTACTGTGCCATCAGTCAGAATGTTTTGCCCTTATATAGAACTACTGAGTCCTAAGGCATTTGTAGTCCCTGGGGCCACGATAATGTTCATAGCTGTCTGTAGGGCCATCTGGTCCTGGTGGGTGCCTTGCATGTAAGGAACTTAATTTGTAATACACTCACAGGTTTCCATTTCCTTCCTTCCTTCCTTCCTTCCTTCCTTCCTTCCTTCCTTCCTTCCTTCCTTCCTCCCTCCCTCCCTCGCTCCCTCCCTTCCTTTATTTTTAATGTTTATTTTTGAGAGAGACAGAGAGGGAACGTCAGCCCTGTGAGCAGGAGAGGGGTAGAGAGAGAGAGAGACAGAGCATCCAAAGTGGGCTCTGCCTGCGCTGACAGCCGAGGAGAGAGCCTGATATGGAGCTCGAACCCACAGAACCTTGAGATCATGACCTGAGCCCAAGCCTCATGCTTAACTAACATGCTTCCTAAGC
This sequence comes from Hyaena hyaena, assembly GCF_003009895.1. Lineage (NCBI taxonomy): Eukaryota > Metazoa > Chordata > Mammalia > Carnivora > Hyaenidae > Hyaena > Hyaena hyaena. The sequence continues at coordinate 516,633 of NW_024080863.1, read as the reverse complement.
CTTAGTGGATGCTAAAAAAAACGGAAACTCTTTTGAGATCTCCCCCAGGGAACTTGTGGAAAGCTCCCTCAGAACCTAGGAGAAGGGCACGTGGGCTAGCATGCTGGGGTGTGTGTGGGGGAGCCCAGGGCCTGAGGAGCTGCAGGAGCACAGCCCATTACCGTTTCCCCTGTGGGCATTCTCCACACACTTGTGGCAGCTGAGGGACAGCTGCCTGGACAAAGACGGAGCACAGAGGCACAGCCAGCTTGTTGATATCTGGTGCTATGTACGTAGATAAATTATGCCGATAACCAAGTGCGTTTTCCCCTTCCACCTCTTCCCCAGACAGTCTGACGCTGGGTAGATGCATTAGAGAGGAGGATGGCCCATTTAAAAGCTGACTTCGGAGAGGTCTCACGTTGTAGCAGGTCCACTTTACATAGGAGAATATGCCCCGAAAGCTCTCACTGTGCCAAGAGCCCCTCACCCACCTTTCGTTGGCAGGGTTCTTTATGGCCTCTGCTGTCATTTGGGTCCCCCCCCCCAGGTTCCCCCCCCCCCCCACCACCAAGGGCCTGGAGACTGCCTTGCTTGGAGCACGGCTGGAGTGGATCAGTAGCCAGAGGGTTCTGGGCTAACTGGGGGCAAAGCAGAGGATGTGTGGGAAACAAATGCACCCACGAGGAGCAAGGTAATACATTCTCCTTTCTCAAATCCTGGTAATTTGGAGAGATTGGAGAGCAAGGGATTATAAAAAAGGATTTAAAATGTTTGACTCTCATTGGTCAGGCCAACTGTTAAATGTCCAAATCATTGAAGTTCTGCTTTGCATTTCCTTTTGATCTCTCTGGGAGTCCGGGAACAGAGACAGGAGGGAAGTGACCTAACTTGTGCTTGCTATAATATACAACGAACAGTGTCAAACCAAGTTAACCCAGAGAATGAAGCTGCCAAGCCCAATAATCATTGTTATTTTCTGTCTAATTCCCAGGAGGATCCCTGCATAAAAAGCTAACTGGGGGCACCTGGGTGGTTCAGTCGGTTGAGCACCCAGCTTTGGCTCAGGTCATGATCTTGCAGTTTGTGAGTTTGAGCCCCATATCAGGCTCTGTGCTGACGGCTCAGAGCCTGGAGCTTGCATCAAATTTCATATCTCCCTCTCTCTTAGCCCCTCCCCTGCTGGTGCTCTGTCTCTCTGTCTCTAAAAATAAATAAACATTAATTTTTTTTTTAAAGCTAACTGGTGGGGGGCGGGGCGCCTGGGTGGCTCAGTTGGTGAGCATCCGACTTCGGCTCAGGTCATGATCTCACAGTGCGTGGGTTCGAGCCCCGCGGCGGGCTCTGTGCTGACAGCTAGCTCAGAACCTGGAGCCTGCTTCAGATCCTGTGTCTCCCTCTCTCTCTCCCCCTCCCCTGCTTGTGCTCTCTCTCTCTATCTCTCAAAAAATGCATAAACCTTAAAAAAATTTTTTTTTAAAAAAGCTAACTGGCCATTAGTTAACTAAACTCTAGGAATTATTTTTTTTTTAATCAACCACCCCCCTCACTTTTATAGGTAGGCTCGGAAAAACTGTGGCTGAGAGCATATGTTTGAGCAAGAGAGCAGGACTCTCAGCCTGGGAGAGCCAGACTCCTGACTGGATCTACTAGGCATGATTAGGTGTCTGTAGACTATCAGCCCTTGACATTTGCCCCCTTATCCAGTGCCTGCCTGCCAAGTAGCCTTTAATAAACATGAATGGGTTTATAACAAACCATTCGTTAAATTCTTAGCTCTCCTTTTCTACCTGGAATATTAATAATGGCCAAGGTTCACTCAGTGCTTGTCAGGCACTGTGCTTTCCACCAGCTTTTCTTAGGTATGTGTCCAGTTTATTACCCCTTCTCCTTGTCATCTTCTTCTAGATGTCTTTGTGGCTCCTTTAGGTCTTTGCTCAGGTCCTCAGGTCACCTCTCTTCCTGTCGCCCAGGGAGCTACCATCCTGGGAGACATGGAGAAGACAAATAAATAGAACGCATGGGTAAATTATATAGCATGTTAGAAGGTGATATACACTATGGAGAAAACAAATAGGTGTGAAATAAACAAATATGTAAAGGGATCAAAAGTGTGCTTGTGCGTGTGTGTTGGCACATGCACGTGGGCAATTGCCATTTTGAGAAGGCTGGTTGGAAAAGGCCTCTTTGAGAAGATGGCATTTGAGCAAGAGCCCAAGGGAAGGCGAGGGAGAGTCATGTGGGTCTGGAGGGAGTGTGCACAGCTAGTACAAAGGCCCTAAGTCAGGATCAGGCTTGGTGTGTTTGAGGATCGTGTACTGAGAACGGACTGGAGGGGCATGAATGAAAGGGAGGAGGCAGAGAAGTCATAGCAGATGAAGTCAGAGAAATAAGGGGGCCTTGCCAGGCTAGTAAAGGACTTCATCTTTTACTTTAGAAGAAAACCGAGCACATTAGAAGGTTTTGAGTAGAGGGGTACTATAACGTGACTTGAGTTTGTAAAGGAGCTGTCAGGTTCTGTATTCAGAATAGACTGCAGCAGAGCAGAGAGGGCAGGAGGGACTTGTCAGCGGGCAAGGGCAGTAATCTAGACAACAGACTGAAGCTGGTGGACCCAGGGTGGAAGCAAAGTGGGTAGGGAAAAGTGGTCAGATTCTCAGCATGCTCTGCAGGTTGAGTGAACAGGATTTCCAGACCCTTGGAGGTAGAATGTAAGGCAAAGTGAAATACAGAGTCAAGGATGATTCTAAGCTTTTTCAGCTTGGGTAACTGGAAAGGTGGAGTTAAGATCGGTAGTTCACTTACAAAATCTGAAATGTCTGTGAGGCCGCTAGTAAGCAGTTGGAGTTGGGAGTGCAGGAGACAGGCCCAGGCTGAAAACATATATTTGAGAGTCACTGGCGTAGGTAAGCCATCCAGAGCCACAATCCTGGATGAAATCACCAGGAGCATAAGTATAAATAGAGAAGAAAGGAAGTCCAAAACCAAATTCTCAGGCAGCCCAAAGGGTAAATTTGGAACAGGACCAATGTACAAACCAATTGGTTTGAAGGCTGCAAAAAAGTCACTGTCATTTTTTTAAAAATGTGCTGGGCTATTCTATATTAAAAGAAATGAAAGAGACATTAGCAACAAATACATAAATACGTTTCATCGGGCGCCTGGGTGGCTCAGTCGGTTGAGTGTGGGCCTCTTGGTTTCGGCTCAGGTCATGATCTCAGGTTCACAATTTCCAGCCCCGCATCGGGTTCTGCACTGCCAGTGCAGAGATTGCTTGGGCATTCTCTCTCTCTCTCTGCTGCATGTGAGCTCTCTCTCTCTCTGTCTCAAAATAAAGAAACTTAAAAAAAAAAAAAACATTTCATGTACTTGAGTTGGATACTGGGTGAAAAAGAAGCTACAAAAGACATTTCTGGAACAGTTGGGGAGATTTGAATTTGCATAGGTATTAGATGACATAGTAAAGTAATGTTACTTGTCTTAGATGTGATCACTGTGGAGTGGCTTTGTTGGAAGTGTATGATCTAATAAACTGTCATATGTGACAAAATGTGAACAGCGGGAGAATGGTTAGTGGAATAGAGGAAGGGTATGTGCATATTCCCTGTACTGCTCTTTCAGATCTTCCATAAGCTTGAAAATTTTCCAAAAGAAAAAAAATCACAGGAGAATAAGGTTGGAGGAAGTGGAGGAACTGGAAGGGAGAGATCAGAGAGGAAAGGCAAAAACACCAGAGAGGGGTTTGGCTTGGGAACCACCCAGAGGAAGAGGGTGAAGCAAGAAGGGACAGAAGCGATGGAAAATCTACTGGTAGGTGAAATAAAATGACAAAAATGATTTTTGGATCTAAAACCAGAATCAGTGGTGACCTTGGCAGGGCAGTTGGGGAGAGCCTAAAGGTGCCTCTCCTGGCTAAGTCCAAAGGATGGGCCTCTGACTGAAGACTGGGTTTGGGGGGGTGGATGACAGGAGGTAGGGGGAAGGTGGAGGTAGGGAAAGATCCGGACCCGGAGAAGGATGTGGAGGAGGAGTGAGGAGGGAGAGTGGGAGGGAGAGACTGCTCCGTGCCGGGCCAGGGGGGTGAGTGCCTGGGAGGCTGCCCCCAGCGAGGGAGGACTGTCGGGAAGGTGTGTCTGAGAAGCGGGAGGCGGGTCCTCACTCTCGCCCCGCAGCCGCCCTGACCGGCGTTTTCTGAGGAGGTCGGCGGGCGCGTCAAACAACTTTTGATTACAGCAAATGTAATCATTGGGGTTGGCTTTTATTTCGTAGGGAGCGCATTTATTCGGACAGAGGAAGGTGAGCAGGACAAACAGAATAACTAGAACAGAAGGACACGTACTTTATTCCTTGTTTTGGACCGTTCTCAGGCAGCGCTGATCTGAGTGCTGCGTGGGGTTCTTCTTCGGACAATCAGGATGAGAAAAGCAAATTTCGGTCTTCTTGAAACAGGAACCAGCAATTTTTCGTCTCGTTTCGTTTTGTTTTTGAATCTGACGCTTGAATTACCCCAGTAGTTGCCTCAACTTGGTTTTCTAGGGATGCAGCCCTGGCCTCCGAGTTGTTGCTTAGATACCAGCCTCGATGACAGACCCATCCGTACCCTCAGCCAACTACAGCAGGTTTGTAAGCGTCTTGAATCTTTCTCTCTTTCCTTTCTTCTAATGTAGCTAGATTCTTTAAAATAAAATTTAAGTGTTTATTTTTAAAGTTTTTTAATGTTTTATTTATTTTTGAGAGAGAGAGAGAGAGACAGCGTGAGCAGGGGAGGGCCAGAGAGAGAGGGAGTCACAGACCGAAACAGGCTCCAGGCTCTGAGCTGGCAGTCAGCACAGAGCCCGACGTGGGGCTCGAACCCACCAACCATGAGATCATGACCTGAGCTGAAGTCTGACGCTTAACCGACCAAGCCACCCAGGCGCCCCAATGTTTATTTATTTTTGAGAGAGACAGGGAGCGAGTGGGAGAGAGGCAGAGAGAGAGGTGACACAGAATCTGGAGGCTCCAGGCTCTGGGCTCTCCACACAGAGCCCCATGGGGGACCTAACTCATGAAATGAGAGATCATGACCTGAGCTGAAGTTAATCTTGTGTGTGTGTGTGTGTGTGTGTGTGTGTGTGTGTGTATGTTTTATTTATTTCTGAGACAGAGAGAGACAGAGCACAAGTGGGGTAGGGGCATAGAGAGAGGGAGACACAGAATCTGAAACAGGCTCCAGGTTCTGAGCTGTCAGCACAGAACCCGATGTGGGGTTCGAACCCACGAGCAGTGAGATGATGACCTGAGCTGAAGTCATTTCAGCTCATCCGACTGAGCCACCCAGGTGCCCCGCTGAAGTTAAACACTTAACCAACTGAGCTGCCCAGGTGCCCCCAAATGTAGCTAGATTCTTAAAGTAGCATACATTGGGGGGGGCTTAAGTACACACAGCAATTAAGGTCCCCTAGTTCCACTAGAGAAAAATGTTGATACTCTCCATTTACTCTTTCTTAAAAATATATGTATAAGAAACCCCTTTTAAAGAAATAGGGATTGGATATGCAATTTTCTAACTGGCTTTTTTCTTAACATAATATGAAAAATGTATCATGTCATCAAAGTGTTATTCTATAACATAATATGAGTGACTATATATACTGTATATTGACTGTATATTTTATTCTATGGATATAAATCGATTTTTAAAGTACATTTCTTTTGTGGGATATGTAGGTTTTTTTCCCTAGTTTTCCGTTTAAGTAACATTGCTAGAAACATTCCTGTCACAATGCCTCTCAACTTCCTAACTCGATACAAGGTATGTTGGGGGAGATGAGGGGGAGAAAGGCATTAGTCCTTCCAGAAAGGCGCTGCCTGTGCTGGAAGACCCTGCTGGAAAAATGGCACTCACTCGGAGGTTTTCCTGTAGACCCTTCTCAGGGCAGTCCTCAGTGGATCCCTCCCTCCACCCGCCCCCCCCCCCCGCCCCCCCCCCCCCCCCCCCCCCCCGCTAGTCCCAGGGCACTTGAAGGGCCTCTCATCACTAGGCTCCTTCTCCTCCAGGAGAAGGGGCTCCTCCGGGCGCTCCAACTCCTCTTCTCCTNACCCTGCTGGAAAAATGGCACTCACTCGGAGGTTTTCCTGTAGACCCTTCTCAGGGCAGTCCTCAGTGGATCCCTCCCCCCCCCCCCCCCCCCCCCCCGCCCCCCAGGCTCTGGCCAAGGGGCGCTAGTCCCAGGGCACTTGAAGGGCCTCTCATCACTAGGCTCCTTCTCCTCCAGGAGAAGGGGCTCCTCCGGGCGCTCCAACTCCTCTTCTCCTGGGAGACCGCAGTTTCAAGAGATGGGCCTGTAGGGGAGAAGCAGAGGCTAGAAGTGACAGCGGAGGGTGGTGGGCTTTGGATGTGCCACATTTCTGATTCTCAAAGAATTCCCCGGCCTAGAAATAGCTGCTGGGGGCTGGAGAAGAACTGCCTGCTGGGATTCTGGGCACACTTGGCAGCTGGATGGCTGCCCCCTCATTGCCACCCCCTCCCAGTTCCCTACTGCCTATCCTGGGAGCCCTGGGGTTGGGAGCATGGGAGGGGGGCCTTCCCACCTTTCTGTGAATCTGTGAATTGCCCTTGGGATACAAGGGGCAAACCCGGAGCTCCTTCCTCTGCCTTGTCTGGTTTGAGAGTAGAGTTCTGCTTGGCTAGGCTAGCGCAGTCTGGAAAATGAAATGCGCTCAGTGCCTGGGCCTTTCCCCGCTTCAAGCAGTCTGAAGCCAAAAAACAGCGGCCACAGCCACAATCCTGACGGTTATTTCTCTTGCTTTGCTAAGGACCTCTGGCAAGTACAGGTTTAAGGCACTAACTCAAAACCTCACTGCCATCCTTGACCATGAAAAGAAAACCATTAATACTTAAACAAAAATGACATGAATATTTTCATGACTCGGGGCAGGGAGAGGTTTCTTATGATATGAACACTCTATACAGGGAAAGACTGGGAATTTGAACTACGTTTTGGTCATCAAAACCCAACTGTAGTTTAGTGAAAAGGTAAACCCTAGTGGGCGATTTTCACAGCACATCATGGTAAAGATGTATCCAGAATACAGGAGTTCTTCCAAATCAGCAATAAAACTAGAAAATGGAGCCAATGACTTTCTTTTAACAAAGAAGAAATCTAAATGGCCGATAAACATAAGAAAAGGTGCTCGTCCTCAAGTGGCTAAATTTGCCAAAATTGAAAAGCTGGACAGTACTAGGTGTTGCTGGGACATGGAGCCATGGGAATGTTTACTAGTGGGAGTGAAAACTGGAAATCTGTATGGCAGTATCTCATAAAGCTGGAGCCCCAGTCACTCCATGACCACAATTCTACTTTTGCGAATAAAGGCTGTTGAAGTGTGTGCAGTTATGTACCGTGAGACCGTACATCAATGTTCATACAAATATTATTTGTAACAGGTCCAAAGTGGAAACAGTCCACATGTCCACTAATAGTAAAACAGATTGCAGACTAGTTACAGTTTGGAAGAGTATAGAAGACGATGCAGAGAATACCATAAGTATGGAATAATAAGTAAATGATAAGTATGGAATACTATACAACAATGAAAATCAATAACCCCCAGATGCAACAGCGATGAATCTTAAAGACATAATATCGAGGGGGTGCCTGGATGGCTCAGCCTGTTAAGCTTCCAACTTCTGATTTCTACTCAGGTCACCATCTCACCGTTTGTGAGTTTGCCCTTGAGTAGGGCTCTGGGCTCTGCACGGATAGCACGGGACCTGCCTGGCATTTTCTGTATCCCTTTCTGTCTGCTCCTCCTCCCCTCTCTGCCTCTCAAAATAAATAAATAATCTTTAAAAAAAAAAAAAAAGACATACTCTTGAACCAAAGAAGCCAGGTACAACAGAACACATACTAAGTGATTTCATTTGTATAATGTTTTAAAAACAGGCAAAGTTTAACTAGGGTATATTGTTTAGGGATGCATCCTTAGGTGATATATATATTGTATATATATATATGGTGCCTGGGTAGCTCAGTCCGTTAGGTGTCTGACTTCAGCTGGGGTCATGATCTCACAGTTCATGAGTTCGAGCCCCATTTCAGGCTGTGCTGACAGCTCAGAGCCTGGAGCCTGTTTCAGATTTTGTCACTCCCTCTCTCTCTGCCCCTGCCCTGCTCACACTCTGTCTCTCAAAAATAAATAAATGTTAAAAAAATTATAAATATGTGTGTGTGTGTGTGTGTGTGTGTGTGTGTAACAGTGTAAGAGAAGTCAGGAGAGACGTCACTGTTCAGAGAGAGGGAAAAGAAAGATGTATGATCCAGAAATGGCTGGCCAGAGTTCCCGAGAGTCTTGACCTTGGTGGTGTGATTCTAGTGTTTGTTTCACAACAATTAATTAAGCTTGGGACTTATGTTTTACGTACTTTTTGTGGGTATGGTTTTATATTCCATCCCCCAAATTAGAAATGATAAAGAGGATCTAAGCAGGATTTGGGGAGGACCCTCCCGAATTTCCAATTTCCAGTAAACACAGGAGAGCGCAGGAGAGCGGAAGGATAAAGTCTTGCTCTTTTCAGCTAGACACAACAAAGCCAGCCATCCTCATACACCGTGGACATCACATGACTTTTTAGGGTTGATTCCTTACCTGTCACGTTAATTCTGTAGAAAAGAGGAAAAATTTCTATTTAATTTAATTGCAGTGAATATATCAAGGCCTGGCCTAAAACAGCACCTCAAGTTTTTGAAAACAGCCCACTAATTTAAAAAGTTAATTATCTCCTTTGTATTAACTGAATCAGTCCCTATCCTAAATCAGGGGCATTTGAGTTAGGAGGCCAGCTGTCTGCCTGCATTGCAGATCCTTAGGTCCAAGTGGATCCTTAGGTCCACGCCATTTCTCCCCCTCCCCAAGGGAAACCTCCAGGGACAGGGACTGCTTGGCAGCAGAGATATTACTAGGAATGTACCGATTTGCTGGGAGAGAATTCTGTGGCAAAATGAGAAAAGCACAGGGAATTAGAAAATATAGGACTGCTCCCTGGCAAGGCAGAACGTATTGGATGATTGATTTTTAAAGTTAAAAAAGATAAGCGGTGGTTGTCACAACAAAAATATTTGTATAAAGCTTACCCACATTTTGCATTTTCACATGTATGTTTCTTTTATTATTTTAACAGAACAGCCATACCTTTAAGTATATACTTTGAAATGCACGTTCAAACACAAATGCTCTGTAGAAAAATGAGATGTTCACTTTATAAGACTTAAAGAAACTTGCTTTTCAACACCTGCTAATAATAGTTCTTACACTGTGCCAGGCACCGGTCTAGAGTTTTTACAGATGTGAACGTTAAATTAGAGCACCTGTGTGGCTCAGTCTGTTAACTACGGCTCAGGTCATCATCTCACCGTTTGTGAGTTCAAGCTGGTTTGTGAGTTCAAGCCCCACTTGGGGCCCTCTGCTGTCAAGGAAGAGCCTGCTTCAGCTCCCTGGTCTCCCTCTCTCTCTGCCCTTCCCCCGCTTGCTCTCTGTCTCACAAAAATAAGGAAAACTTTTTTTTTTAAAAAGTATTTTGGTAAACATATGTGTTTTGCTAAAAAAATATATGAGAACGTTAACTCTTTTAATTTTACTCGGGACCATTGGCGCTGGATGTTCTACATTACAGCTGGGGAAACTGAGGTACCAGAGCCTAAGTTCTTTGCCTCTTCCAAGTCTGGCGGAGTTCCGAAGGCTGAGCTCTTGAACACCACGGTGCACTCACCACCTTGGAGCCGTCCAGAATGACATCCAGAAGTCCACGGACCGGAGGGGTCCCCGCTCTCCCATTTGGAGTTTGCAAGGTCTCCTAGTCCCCCCACTGAGAGCTTTCCGGCCGTGACCGGTGGCGCCCAGCCCACTCCCGGGCCAGGGGTTTGCACAAATTAGCTTCCCCCGACCCAGGGGAGTATAGAAACTTAACAGAAGCCCAGACAACCGTGCCCGCTCCCTGTCACCTCCTCCCCCGAGCTCCGATCGAGACCCAAGTTTTCTAGAAACAGGAGACCGGAGAAAAGCCGGGTGGCCTGGTCTCCGTCTTAGTCCCGCAAAGGGGAGGGCGCCGACGGCCTCCCGGCGAAGTCCCTGCGACGCGGCGAACACACGGATGCTGTCAGGAATGGCAACCGAAAGTCAGGGACGGCTTTGCAACGAGGGCCACCTCACTCGGCGTTTCTTCCGAGGGCAGGATTGTGGCGCCCGCTTCCCCCACAGACCGCTTATCTTTGCCCCCGCTGTCCCCGGCCGGGCTGGGGGCCGCGTCCCCGCGCTGCGCCGCCTCCTCCCGCGTCCCGCTCGGCTCCCCCAGCCGCGCCGCGGGTCAGGGGCCTGTGGGGTGGAGTTGTTTCCCCCGACCTGGGGGCCGTCATTGTCATTCCAGCAGCCTCCCGCTGCGGCCCCAGCCCCGGCCGTAACCCGACACCTCGCGCCGTTGACTGCAGCTGGCGCCGGGGCGGGGGCGGAGCGCGGCGCGGGCGGCGCGGGGGAGGGGGCGGAGCGCGGCGCGGGGGCGGGGGCGGGGGCGGAGCGCGGCGCGGGGGCGGGGGCGGGGGCGGAGCGCGGCGCGGGCGGCGGGGGCGGAGCGCGGCGGGGGCGGAGCGCGGCGCGGGCGGGGGCGGCGGGCGGCGCGGGGGAGGGGCGGCGGGCGGCGCGGGGGCGGGGGCGGAGCGCGGCGCGGGGGCGGGGGCGGAGCGCGGCGCGGGGGCGGGGACGGAGCGGGGCGCCTGCGCCCAACCCAGCCTCCCGCGTGTCGTCTCTCCGAGGGGAGCCCTAGAGCCGAACCACCGGGTGCTCTTTTCAGATCCAGGACAGAAGCTGGCGACTACTGCGCCACCACCCGGGGAACCTAACGGCCCGCCTTGCCAAGCTTCCTCGCCCCCTTCTGTTCCTTTTTTTCTACTGGTATCCGATTTCCCACGGTATTCCTGTTTACTTAGTAGCTTATGTTAATTAGACCCACCTCTAGAAAACGTAAATATTTATTTTAACCCGATTCTAGATAATAGTATCCATTAAGGCACAGGTGTGAAGGGTTCTATAGTTGCCTATACACATTGCATTATAATCATAATTAAGAAATTTTTAAAAAACATTTATTATTGAGAGACAGAGACATGAGCGGGGGAGGGTCAGAGAGAGGGGGAGACACAGAATCTGAAGCAGGCTCCAGGCTCTGAACTGGCAGTCAGCACAGAGCCTGACGCGGGGCTCGAACCCACGAACCGTGAGATCATGACCTAAGCGAAAGTCGGACGCTTAACCGACTAAGCCACCCAGGCACCCCTAATAATCATGATTTTAAAAAGTCCCTACATGTACGACCTCTCATGGTCTTTTACACCATCTGTGATTTGGACACCATGCTCTGGAAGAGACAGATTTATTCTATTTCTCATACCGCCGCCCCGCCACTCCCCCCATTTGAAAACAGCCTCATTTTACAGATGAGGTGCGTAAGTACCTTTTTCTGGGATAGAAACACACACCTGCTTCACCATCCTGGAAAGGGATAGGAGAGAGGTTCAGGAAGCTATCCACCTGCCTCTGATCGCACACAGAAGATGGAATCTAGTGTTTTGTAGACAGATTTAGGAAGCAGTTCCCGGTCTGCTTGCTGTCTAGACTCTCATTATATACTGGTGTCCCACCTTGGCCCCAGGGCTACCTTGCGCATTCAAGAGCTTCCTCATACTGGCCAGTGCCCCCTAGAGCTGTCCTGATGGACTTAATCTTTCAGCACCCAGTTTCACCTGCCCAGTGTCTCCCTTTCCCGCCACAAGATGCCCCTTTGCAAAACACCGCAGCAAGCTAATTTGATGGTGTTGGATGTCTGGCCCAACCTGCCTCTCCGTTTCCGATGTTCACTGGATGAAGGGCCATCCTGACTGGACACCATGCCTTCCCCAAAGGGTTGGGTGCTGTCCCAGAACTTCTCAGACTTCAGTGTCCCATGTGAATTACCTGGGACCTTATTAAAATGCAGGTTCTGATTCAGTGGCTTGGGGCCTGATTCAGTCGTTTGCGTTTCCCACAAGCTCCTAGGGGGTGCTGATGTTACAGTTCCCCAGAACACACTTTGAGTAGTAAAGGCCCAAGGAATTTTGGATTTGCCAGGCTGGCTCCAGGGACAGGGAATTTGGGGGCTTGGCAACATCTTGCTTTGGCCTGAGGCAGGCCTTTTGCTAAATAAATGAGTTGATTAGAAAGACCATGAGGTAGGTGGTTAAAACTAGAGTCTTAGAGACCAAGCCATACATTTGTATTTACACCATTTATCTCGGGAACTTGGTTAAGTGACATAACTTCTCCGAAGTTCTCTTTTCTCATCTGTAAATGGGAGCAGTAACCTGTGTCCTGGGTTTATGCACCAACATGGGAGAAAAAATCCACGTAAATGTTCTTTTTTAAGATGTAAAGCAGGGCGCCTGGGTGGCTCAGTCGGTTGGGCGTTCCACTTCAGCTCAGGTCATGATCTCACAGCTCGTGGGTTTGAGCCCCTCCTTGGGCTCTGTGCTGACAGCTCAGAACCTGGAGCCTGCTTCAGACCCTATAGCTCCCTCTTTCTGACTCTCCCATGCTCGCTCTCTCTCTCTCTCTCTCTCTCAGAAATAAATAAAAACATTTAAAAAAAAGATATAAAGCAGTGACCACCTGTAAAAGATTCATGTTTTATTCTCCACGAACTTGTGGTAATGTCTTCAATGGTACGTTGATGGTCAAACACACAAAGGGGATATTAGGTGTATATGCACGAACCAGAGCTATGTTATTCTAAAGCAAAAGCTATACTCTTCTCTCTGAAATGACTTAAGGATCATGGTTCATTTTATTGAGCTATCAAGATTCTTAGAGAAAGACAGAAAGAAATATGACAGTTTTTGGAGTCACCACTAGCTGTATCTCTCACACCGACCTTAGGAGATCATGTCACATTGGGATAGAATTGCTCAGGGTCAAGATACATTCACTGGGCCTGGTCACGGGAAGGCATTCTTGATCATACTGGTCATCGTATTTGGTACTTTATTTGAATTGGTATCAGCTTATTTTCAGAGGTGGTGGTCATTCTTTTATTAAGTGGAGTTTTTCCTGTAGCAACATACAGCTTACAAAACAAAAACAGTCTTACATAAGCTTTGCCTTAGATAAGAAGAGGACCCGGATGTGGCAGCAAGGTGGGTTGCAAAGAACTTGGAAAGGGAGGCCTAAATTCTAGTCTTGACTCAGCCGTTAACTACTGTAATGACCACTTCTTACATCAATCTCTTTTTCTGAAAATAGGAGTCGTTTGTACATTAGTGGTTGTTTCACCTCTCTTAAACGAGGGTTGCCAAATGTTGGTCCTTCAGAGATGGTGTTTTTGACCCACGCTGTGTGTTTGTTTATTTTAGGTTAATAGGCGTTTTTTAGAAGACACATTTCAGGTTTACAGAAAAACTGAGCAGAATGTACAGAGTTCTTATGTTAAGTCCTCGTCCCCACCCCCCCCAACAATTGCCTCTATTTTTAATGCCTTGCATGAGGGTGGTACATCCTTTGTAATTTATGAACCAATGTGGATGCATTATTAATACAGGACATTATTTATGTTCAGGGTCATCTTTGTGTAGTGTATTCTATAGGTCAGGATACAATATGGATTCATCAGTATTGTCTCATAAGGAATAGTGCCACTGCCCTCAGAATCCCTGTGCTTCCCCTATTCATCCCTCCCTCCCCCTGAATCCCTGGCAACCATTCATCTTCTTACTGTTTCCACAGTGTTGCCTTTCCCAGGATGTCATAGAGTTGGAATCAGACTAGCTCTCTTCACAGTGACACACATTTAAGGTTCTTCCTTGTCTTTTCATGGCTTAAAAGCTCATTTCTTTTTATTGCTGAATATTATTCCATTGTCTGCATGTACTAGTTTAACTATTCACCTGTTGAAGTTAATTGTGGTTGCCTCTAGTTTGGGGCAGGTATGAATAAAACAGCTATACATATCTGTGTGCAGGCTTTTGTACACACCCAACTCGTCAGCTCATCTGGGTGGACCATATAGTAAGAGGATGTTTAGTTTCATAGGAAACTGCCAAAATGTCTTCCTAAGAGGCCATACCATTTTGCATTCCCCCCAGCAATGAATGAGATTTACTGTTTGCTCCACCAGCAAATGCTCCAACCAGCATTTGGGGATGTCAATATTTTGGATTGTAGCCATGCTAACGGTATCTCCTTTTCATCAATTAGTCAGTCTAGTCGTATTATCATTATTGGTTTAACTTGCAATTCACAAATGGGACATGGTGTAGAGCATCTTTTCATATATTTGTTTGCCATCCATTTATCCTAGTTTGTGAGGCATCTCTTCAGATCTTTTGTCTATTTTTTTAAGATTGGTTGATTGTTTTCTTATTGTTGACACTTAAGAGCTCTTTGTGTATTTTGGATACAAGCCCTTTATCAGATTTTTCTTTTGCAAATATTTTCTCCCTGTCTGTGGCTTATCTTCTCATGTGTGAATAGTGTCTTTCACACAACAGTTTTCATTTTAATGAAGTCCATTCCAACTTAATTAGTTTTGCTTTTGTGGATTGTATATTTGGCATTTTAGAATGTTTGAATCTGAGCTGATATTTTAAAAAATGGAAACATTAAAAAACAAATCTGACATCAAATAACTACAGATTGAGGGTTTTTAAAAAAATAAAATAACAGGTTTTGTTCTGGTTACAGTGGTTGTATCACAAATAACCTCAACACTTAGTGGTGTAAAATAATTGTGTGTTATGGTTATGACTTCTGTGGGCTAGAAATTCACAAAGGGCACAAAAGGGATGGTTTGTTTCTCTTCCATGATGTGTGGGTATCAGCTAGGAGACTCCAGGCCTGAGGGCTGGAAATATCTAAAGGCCCATTCATTTTCCTGTCTGGTGGTTGATGCTGGCTGTCAGCTGAGACCCTGACTGGGGCTGTTGGCAGAAACACTTATAGGTGATCTTCACACGTGGCCCCTGGGCTGGGTTCCCAGGGTAAGTGGGGAGAGAGATAGAAAGAGAAAATATATATATATATATTTTATCTTTATATAGATATAGATATATATAGAGAGAACCAAGCAAAGCCATATTCTTTTTATGACTTAGTCTCAGAAGTCACATGACATCATTTCTGCTATACTCTAGTGGTTAAAGCAGGAACAATCCCACTCAAGTTCAAGGAGAAAGGAAATAGACTGTACCTCTCAATGGAGAGTAGTTAAGAAGGTGCAGCTAGAAATATCGTCATCATTTTTGGAAAATGCAATCTACTGGAGATCTATAATCTTCAAAATTTTCACGAATGTGAGGGCCAAGGAAAGGTTGCATAACTGTCCTAGATTAAAGGAGGCTAAAAAGACATGAAAACTGAATGCAGACATGATCCAGGATTTTCTTTTGCTATCAAGGGTATTATTGGGAAAGTTGAAATCTGAATAAAATTCCAATGTTAATTTCCTGGTTTTGATAGCTTTACTGTGGTTTTTATAAGAGAATGTATTTAGAAAATATATACTGAAGTATTATAACTTAAGGGGAATAACGTCTTCAACTTTCTCTAAGTTTAGAAAATCTATGTATGTATGTATGTATGTATCTATGTATGTATGTATCTTTCTATCTTCTTACCTATCCACACACAAACACACACACACACACAAAGACACAAATACACACACAGGTGGAGAAAAGAATAAAGCAAATGTGGTAAAATTTTAATGTTTGAGGAATGTGAAGGGTACATCGTAATTTTTATAACTTCTGCAGTTGTTCTGTGTGTGTGAATTCTGTCATATTAAAATTTAAAAATTTTATTTATAAACATTAAAAATTAAAAATAAAGTTTATTTGTATATTTATTTATTTTTTTAAAATGTTTTTATTTATTTCTAGGAGAGAGAGAGAGAGAGACAGCGTGAGCAGGGGAGGGTCAGAGAGAGAGGGAGTCACAGACTGAAACAGGCTCCAGGCTCTGAGCTGGCAGTTAGCACAGAGCCCAACGCGGGGCTTGAACCCATGAACCATGAGATCATGACCTAAGTAAAAGTCGGACGCTTAACTGACTAAGCCACCCAGGCGCCCCTGTATATTTATTTATTTAAAATTTTTTCAATGTTTATTTATTTTTGAGAGACAGAGGTGGGGGGAGAGAGAGAGAGAGAGAGAGAGCGAGCATGGATGGGTGAGGGGCAGAGAGAGAAAGGGAGACAGAGTCCAAAGCAGGCTCCAGGCTCTGAGCTGTCAGCACAGAGCCTGATGCAGGGCTCGAACTCACAGACCACAAGATCATGACCTGAGCTGAGGTCAGATGCTTAAGAAACTGAGCCACCCAGGCGCCCTGTGAGCTTGAGTTTTTATGGCACAGGGACAGGAGATAAAGCCTAGGGCTGCATCTACAGAGAATCTGGCAGAAGCCTTCCCACATACATCTGGGCCCCTGCAGTGACCTTCTCTGTGCGAGAGTGAGTTAGAAAATGTCCATACCTTGGAGGACATAGCAAGTTAATTTGCCAAAAAGGCAGAGAGTAAAACACATACTGCCTGAAAACTCAAGCTTAAAACCTTCACTTACATATGCTTGCAGCACAAATTCACGTTATTGAGATGATTTGGACCCCAAGCTGACAATTAAGTTAAATTTCGGGTTCCTGATGGAAACAAACACAGATGTCCACTGGAGGAACTTACCTTCGAGACTCAGAATTCGTACAAGTACAAATCCAAGAAATGTGAAACCAGGGGCAGAAGTCAAACATGCACACACACACAAGCACACACATGGGCGCAGATGCATGCACGCACACACACAGGCACAAGTGCACACATACACTCACACATGGGCGCAGTTGCACACACACGCACAGGCGCAAAAGCCAGAGCCAGTGGAAATAATAAAGCGAAGTTAGGCCCACAGAAATTCTACATATGTAAATGAGCTGGCTCAGAATATCAAGTGACCATATCTCACGTGTATAAAGACATAAAAGAAGGACGACAACTTAAGGACTTAAGAGACCACTCACAAAGGGAAAAGCTGTCCCCGCCACCTAAAGGTTGGCCTGGCACTCACTGCGAGGCCATGGGGTTCTGTTGAACGTAAACCATTCCACAGAACAGCAACGTCAGGTAAAGCCGACCTGTGACCAGGATGGATCCAGACAAAAGCAAGACCCCACCATAATCATGTATGACAGAACATGCAATTGCCCTATTAGAAAAATGACCCAGCATCCCCCATCTTGGCTAATATGGTGACTGCTGTTATAACTTTAGTCTTGGCCTCATCTGTCTTCCTTCTAGGTAAGATTTACTGATACCCAGAATTACCCCATTTCCTGACAGCATCCTCACCTTCCTTAACGCCCATCCCCACACCACCCTAACCCTAATACAGCTCAAATCCTATAACAGGCCTTTTTTAAAAACTACCTTCTTACCCAAATGTCTCATGCTTCCGCATGGTGTGCATTTCCTTTTGCTGCAATGAGTAATAAACCCAAATTGTTCAACTATGGGTATGTTCATGGCACTGTTTGACCTGGAGAGCATGATGGATATAAAAATGAAGTCAATTTGAAAAGTAACCAAATGGTACTTGTAGAAATAAAAATATAGAGATAGAACCTCAATGGATGGGTTTCACACAGCAGCTTGGGCACTAGAGAATTAATGCACTGGAAGGTACACCCAAAGAACTGACTGATTACGCACACGAATTGCAAAGAGATAGAAATATGAAAGGTAGGATAGAGCAAAAGGTGTAACATACATCTTATCTAAGTTCTAGAAGTTCTAAAAAGAGGAGAATGAGAATGAGGTCAAGGCAACATTTGAGGTGGTAGGGGGCTGATATTTTTGCCAAAATGATAGACTTCAATTCTCAAATTCCAGAATTTCGGGGAATCCCAGTCATGAACTGTAAATAAAAGTCCATACTTGGATACAACAGAGGAAGCTGAAAATGCAAAATTGAGAAAATATTAAAAGCAGCCATACAGGAAAGTTAGATAATCTCCAAGAAGACAATGATTGACCAATGGCTGATTTCTCAACAGCAAAATGAAAGCCAGAAGAAGGTGGAGTAATATCTCCATTGTGCTAAGAGTGAATGCCTGACAACCGAGATCTGTGTGTCTAACAAAGATATTATCAGATTAATGAACACTAGGAGCATTTTTCATCAGCAAATCCTAATGCATGTGCTTCAGAAGCAAGGACAGTAATCCCAGAAAGGAAGTTCGAGAAAAAAAGAATGTAAACGACAACCAAAAAAAAAGGTGACTAGGTGGTTCAAACTAAGCAAATCATGAATATATATAACAATCACAAAAATAATGTCTTCCGGGATTGGGAGGAGAAAACAAGACAGAAAAGAGGAACAAGAATAGTGATGTTAAGAGGAAGGATCAATGTTGTTAAATTATCCCATGGTCCTTGAGGTGGCCAGGAGAATGGCAAAGACAATGGTTAACCATTGCCTTTGTTAAGTTGGGTATGCATGTTATAATTTCTTGAGCACCTTGGCTTCCTAGATTTGCCATCACAAAGTGCCATGAACAACAGAGATGTACTTGCTCATAGTTCTGGAGGCCAGAAGTCCAAGATGAAGGTGCCAACACTGTTGGTTTCTCCTGAATGCTCTCAGGGGAGTCTGTTCCATGCCTCTCTTCTATCTTATAATGACAGCCCGAAATCCATGGCGTTCCCTGGCTTGTGGATGCCTCACACCAATTTCTGCCTCCATCTTCATGTGCTGTTCTCTTTGTGTGTCTCTGTCTTATAGGACATGAGTTATATTGGATTAAGGACCCACCCTACTCTAGTATAACCTCATTTTAACTTAAATGATATCCGCAGTGACTTTATTTAAGTAAGTTCGTATTCTGAGGTACTGAGGATTAGAATCTTAATATATCTTTTTTGGGGGATGCAATACATTCCATAAGGGTAGCTCACTAAAGAACAGAAGTAGTAGAGGGATAAAACTGGAATAAGCAAAAAAATTTCATTGCAAGAGAAGGCAAGAAAGGAAAGAAAGGGGGAAAAAGGCAGGAAACATAGAAAAACTAAAATAAAGTTGTGGAAATAAGTGCAAATATATCCACAATCACTACAAATTTTAATGGACTAAATTCTATAGTTAAAGGATGATTTTTAAATTACATGAAAACAAAACTCTAATTATATAATAAGTATATATGTGTGTATATATTTTTCCTCAAGAGATACATCTAAAACAAAAGCACAGGGCTGCCTGAGTAGCTCATTTGGTTCAGTGGCTGACTCTTGATCTCCACTTAGGTTATGATCTCACAGTTCGTGAGTCAAGTTCTGCATCAGACTCTGTGCTGATGGCATGGAGCCTACTTGGGATTCTGTCTCTCCTTCTCTCTGCCCTTTCCCTGCTTGTGCATGCTCTCTCTCTTTCTCTTTCTCAATATACAAAAATACACTTTAAAAAATAAAAATAAAGAAAACAAATGCACAGAAATTCTTGAAATTAAAAAAATGGCAAAAGAGGAAGTGGGCATATACTAATTTGAAGCTATTAATTACTACAGAGAAAATAGACTTTGGGTCAAGAAGCATTTTTATTAGTGAAAAGAGGATTTCATAAAGAGGGAAGATTAAATTCTCCAGGAAGAGACAGTATTCTAGACTTGTATTTATCTATAACATAGTTTCAAAACACCTAAAGCAAAAATGATCACATATATAAGAGGAGATGGATAAATTTTCAGAGTAAAACATTTTTAACATTGTTCTTCTATTTAAAGAAGTGAACTTCTACCAGTTGACTTCTTTAAATAAACATGTACTCAGCATGTGCTCAACTTACTTAACTCATTAAATGAGTGAAGGAACCAGTAATAAGTTACAATTGATTCAAAAGGATAAAGTAGTGTGTGTCACATACACATACACACACTCAGGCCCAGAAACAGTTAAGGAAGGTTGAAATCATTTAAAATAGATGTAAAATGGAGGCACAGTGGCTCAGTCGGTTAGGCATTTGACCTTGGCTCAGGTCATGATCTCATGGTTCATGGGTTGGAGCCCCGCATCGGGCTCTGTGCTGACAGCTCAGAGCCTGGAGCCTGCTTCAGATTCTGTGTCTCCCTCTCTCTCTGCACCTCCCCCATTTACACTCTGTCACTGTCTCTGTTTCTCTTGAAAATAAATAAACATTAAAAAAATAGATGCAAATAGATCAATAACGCATTTCATTCAACTGGCCCTTACTAATCTGCATTTCTACAAATAAAATCTTTTGCATTATCATCAAATTTCTCTAACTTATGGAGTTATCAATTGCTAATTCAAAGACAAAGAAAGGCAGAGATAACTTGGAAAGATGTCCTGGACAGAACACTTGGTAATTTTTTTGTAAATTAAAAAATTTTTCAAAATTGTTCATAGCAGTAGTCCGTATTGTGATCATAATAATATCAAAGATTATTCCTTTTTTTAAAAATGTATTTATTTATTTAAGTAATCTCTACACCCAATGTGGGCCTCGAACTCGTGACGCTGAGATCAAGAGTTGTTTGCTCTACCTACTGAGTCACCCAGATGCCCCAAAGACAGATTACTCTTGATAACAAAATAACGCTGCTGTCACTAGATTCGGCTTGATTATTTAAAGAAGTGCTGCCAGACTGTTCATTAACCGTGGTGTTTGCTTTCAAATCTGGAGCCATAGAGAATCGAATTAAGTCCACAGTTATATTTCTCTGTCACTATTATTCCTAGTGTAGTCTCAGCCACTAGTATCACTTACATGTTATAAAGAATAACTTTTACACTCATGGGTTAAAGAATACATCAGAATAAAAATTTTAAAAGTATTTACAATGGAACGATCATAAAATACTATTTTTGGAATTTGTGGAACATAGAAGAAAATCTGTGGCCCTAAATGTTTATAATATAAAAGAAGAAAGAAAATAAATGAGCTAAGCATTCACCTTGAGAAATTAGAAAAGGGACAGAGAATAATTCTAAAGAAAGTAGAAGGAAGAAATAGAAGAGTTGAGCTTAAGGAAATAGAAAGATATAAGGACTCCTGGGTGGCTCAGTCAGTTGACTGTCTGACTTCACCTCAGGTCATGAAGCTCAGGTCATTATCTCATGGTTCGTGAGTTTGAGCCCATATTGGGCTCACCACCATCAATGCAGAGCCCACTTCAGATCCTCTGTCCTCCTCTCTTTCTATGCTCCTTCCCATCTTGCTCCCTCTCTCTCTCAAAAATAAAGAAAACTTTAAAAAATCATTAAAAAAAAGAAAACAAAGTTACACAAGACAGCTTTAGCAAAGTCAAATGTTACGTGTAAATATTAATACAGTTGAAAAAACTGTAGCCAGATTGATTTTTAAAATTGGAGAGAGGGGCTCCTGGATGGCTCAGTCAGTTAAGCGTCCGACTTCGGCTCAGGTCATGATCTCGCGATTCGTGGGTTTGAGCCCAGCGTCGGGTTCTGTGCTGACGGCTAGCTCGGAGCCTGGAGCCTGTGTCAGATTCTGTGTCTCCCCCTGTCTCTGGCCCTCCCCTGCTCACTCTGTCTGTCTCTCTCTCAGAAATAAATAAAACATTAAAAATTTTTTTTTAAAAATGGAGAGAAGGCACAAGTAAATAATTATTAGGCATGAACAATGGGACCCTAAGCATTTATGCTACATAGATTAGTAAAATAAAAAGGTGTCATAAATTTGAAACAGATAAAGTGGTTGAATTCCTAGAAGAACACAGTGTATCCAAATGGATTCAAGATTAAAGGGAAAGGTTATGCCACCAAAGGTAGAGCCAACAAATGAAAAAAACTAGACAACTTGGACTTGGTGAAAATGAAACAATTTTTTGTTATTCCAGAAAAAAAATTGTTGTTTCAGAATATAAACTAAACTAAAACTCAAGAACAAAGTAGACAAGCAACCTGATTAAAAAGTGGGCTAAAGACTTGAATAGACATTTCTCTAAAGAAGAAATACAAATAGTCTGTATGCACACAAATAGATGCTGGACGTCACTCATCATCAGGGGAATGAAGTCAACACCACAGGGAGACATGACCTCACACCTGTTAGGATGGTACTATAAAAAAATAGAGTAACATGTGTTGGGGAGGATGTGGAGAAATGGAAAGCTTGTGCACTGTTAGCACAAATGTAAAATGGTGCAGCCATCCATGGAATACTGTACTGTGGTTGCTCAAAGTATTAAAAATAAAACTACCACATGATCTGGCAAACCCACTTTTGGGTATATAAACAAAAGAATTAAAGGCATAGACTTGAAGAGGTATTTGTTTATTTATTATTTGTTTATTTTAAAAAGTTTATGTATTTATTTTTGAAAGAAAGAGAGAGGGCATTTGCACAAGGGGCAGAGAGAGAGAGAGGGAGAGAGAGAATCCCAAAAAGTGGAGGAACTGAACTCACCAACCATGAGATCATGGCCTGAGTCGGAATCAAGAGTCAGAAACCTAACAGACTGAGCCACCCAGGCATCCCTTGAAGAGGTATTTATACACCCATGTTCATAGGAGCATTATCCACAATAGCCAAAAGGTAGAAACAATGTAAATGTCCACCAGTGGATCAATGGATAAACAAAATGTGGTGTACACACACAATGTGATATTATTCAGCCTTGAAAAGGAAGGATTCTGACACATACCAGAACATGGGTTAACCATGAACACGTGGTGCTACATGAAATAAGCCAATCACAGAAAGATAAATACTATAAGATTCCACTTACGTGAGGAACCCAGAGTAGTCAAATTCATAGAGACAGGAAGTAGAATGGTGATCACCAATAGCAGATCATTGGGGGGCGGGGACTGGTGGGGGAGAGGGGATGGGAGTTATCATTAATGGTTTTAGTTTTGCAAGATGAAAAGAGAGGTGATGGAGTGGTTATTGTTACACTTGATTCTACTGAACTTAAAAATTCTAGATGCAACTTTTGTTATGTGCTTTTTATTATACTTTTTTTACTTAAAAAATTTTAAATGTTTTATTCATTTCTGAGAGAGAGAGACAGCATGAACAGAGGAGGGTCAGAGAGAGAGGGAGACACAGAATCCGAAGCAGGCTCCAGGCTCTGAGCTGTCAGCACAGAGCCCGACACAGGGCTCGAACCCACGAACCATGAGATCATGACCTGAGCCGAAGTCGGACGCTTAACTGACTGAGCCACCCAGGTGCCCCTATTATAATTTTTGTAAAAAGGAAAAAAGAATAAGGTGAAACCTTGAGTAGCTTTATAATTATTAAAGAAATCTAGTCGGTGATAATAATAGCAAATGCATAGTACTTGCAGTGGGGCAGGCAATACTCTAAATGTTTAGATATATTTGATCATCTCAGGTAGGCGATATTGTTATTCATGCCTATTTACTGATGAGAGTCCAAGGCACAGATCATATAACTTGCCTCAAGTTGCAAGGCAGGTAGGAGGCAAAGCCGGGATTTACATGCAGACAGGTTAGCTTCAGGTCTTACAGTATTAATCATTATACGACCCTCCGTCAGTAGTTTAAAAATCTTTCTTCCGAGAACATAACAGTCCCAAAAGACTACAACTGAGTTCTTCCAAACATTTAGGGAACAAGTAAGTCTAATCCGACAGAAACTTTGTAGTCAACACCAAATCCTGCATTTACCCGAAGAAGGCAAGCTTGGTTCGCTTGTAGAATATCAATGAATGCAATCTATCACTTAGTGGATCATTTCAATCAATTCAGAAGTATATTTGATTATAATTCAGCATTCATAATGAAATCCTCAGCGAATTTGGGATAGAAGGAAAATTGCATAACCTGACGAAGTGTATTCATCAAAAACTTAGTGTTTTTGTAAGCTTGTATCGTTCTGTCTTTTACCTTTATGTTGTAAAATGTGGAAAACTTTTCCTTTGCTACTGAGGCTAAGATAGGACATTTGCTCTCAGCACTTTTGTCAACATGGTGCCGGAGGTCCTATCCAGTAAAGGAATGTGAGGAAAAGGCATACAAATACAAGAACTGGAAGGAAAGAACGAAACAGTCATTATCCACAGATTATAGGATTATGTGCATTGAAAACTCCAAGTGATTCTACAGATAAATTATTAGACTTGTTAAGAGTTTAGCAAGCTTGGGGCGCCTGGGTGGCTTAGTCGGTTAAACGTCCGACTTTCACTTAGGTCATGATCTCGCGATTCGTGGGTTCAAGCCCTGCGTCAGGCTCTGTGCTGACTGCCAGCTCAGAGCCTGGAGCCTGTTTCAGAGTCTGTGACTCCCTCTCTCTCTGACCCTCCTCTGCTCACGCTGTCTCTCTAGAAATAAATTAAAAAAACATTAAAAAAAAAAAGAGTTTAGCAAGCTTTCTGGGTACAAAGTCGACCTAAAAAAGACAATTACATTTGTATTTACTAGCTGCAAACAAACACGAAGTAAAAATTAGTTATGCATGGTACGATTTAAAAAATGAGGCATGTAGGAATAAATCTTTTCAAATGTGTGTTGGACCTCTAATAGTGAAAACTATAAATCTTTATGAAGAGTAGTTAGAGGGGCACTTGGTAGATGCTGTCAGCAGAGCACGTGACTCTGGATCTCAGGGTTGTAAGTTCGAGCCCCATGTTGGGTGTAATGATTACTTAAAAATAAAATCTTAAAAAAAAAAAAGAGTAGTTAGAGAAGGCCAGGACCTTTGGTGCATATGGCTCATGGCATCAGTATATGCAGGAACTGGATTTTCTCCCTCCTTTGAACTTCCTCAAGCTGCAAGCTCCCCTCTCTTTCCACCAGGGGAGGTGGCACCAGGCATCTCAGGCCCCATCATCACTCTAGGCCTGGCTGGGACAGGCAGTTCTGTGCTGGTGGTCAGCCACACCCGGCTCTTGTCCTCCCCATGCTCACGGGAGCTGGGGAAGTTCTTTCTTAACAAGGAGAATGCGCTGGCTCGGAGGGTTGACAGATGTCAGGACCAGGTGGCTGAGAGTTACCCGCAATGGCACCAAGTGACATGGAAAGTCCAGCAAGTCACCTTCTCTTCTCGTCAGGGCATGCTTGTTTTCTCAAGAAGGCCGAGGGAACCCGGGTCTAAGTAAAGATGACAAAAACTCTCCCTTTCAAAAACCAAGAATATGAAAATTTCCAGAATGTTTCATTGTTTGCAGCCCTGCACCTTTTTGACATCCTGCCTTTGATCTTAAAAAGACCTTGAGATTTTTACCTTTCAAAAATGGAGGTGGTCACAGGATTCAAATTCTTCTGGAAAGGCTGTGGGTTGGCCTACACAGTTTGAAGAATGCAGGCTGCCTTTTTCAAGTGTGCGGTCAGAGCTCTGGGGGACCCCCCCCACCGAGAACAAACTGGATGAACAAAGTCCTGGTGGTCAGTCTTACCTGGAAATGGGCTGAATACCTGGTGATAACTTCCATTATCCTAGAAAAATATCCACTTTACAAAGCACCGGGATTGACCCTAAAAGAACAGACATTTTATTACGTGTTAAAGAGAACTCAGTTTACCAGTAAAAAAAAAATTAGGGGAACCTGGGTGGCTCAGTCAGTTGAGCGATTGACTTTGGCTCAGGTCATGATCTCACGGTTTGTGGGTTCAAGTCCCGCGTTGGGCTCTGTGCTGACAGCTAGCTCAGAGCCTGGAGCCTGTTTCAGATTCTGTGTCTCCCTCTCTCTCTGACCCTCCCCTGCTCACGCTGTCTCTCTCTCTCAGAAATAAATTAAAAACATTAAAAAAATTAAAGCTGTTTAATGCTTTTTAAAACAGGGAATCAAAGAAAACTACAAAAAGTAGACAAATGAATAGATCTTTTCACTTAACAATCCTACGTTTGTATTCTACCGAAAGTATACTAAGATTATATACAGATTTATCCTTCAGAATGGTAATTGGAGTGGTATTTATAACTGAAAAACTAAAAAAAAATCTAGATATTCATTAATAGACATTTTGATGATCACCCAGTGGGCTAGCACATAGCCATTTAAACATGTATGGATTTAGAAGAAAGTTGTGCCTATTTCACATACATATATGATATGTCACATATATATTTGAAAATGTGAGTTGTAGATCAAAAAATACATGATTCCACATTTTAAAATAAAGGTTGTGTGTGTGTGTGCATGTGTATAGACTCACCATGGGTTTGTGTGTTTAAATTTAGGAGCAAGTTAGGAAGGATACAAACATTAAGAATTACTGATTTTGAGAGGTGAGATGGGTAGTTGGGTGTATACTTTATACTATTCAAACAAGTAATGGGAGTATTGGTATTTTTTTGAACGGTTTAAAATTATTCTATATATTAAAAAACCCTAAAAACAATGCTATAGGGCTTTATGCAAACATTAAGGCAGAAGTGATGTGTGGGGAAACTTTGAGCCAACACTGCCCTCTGGTGGGAAAATTGTGTCATGCACCAGCTTGGTTTGCGAGGGGTCCCCGGAGCCTGGGGTGTCAGAACTTTGTGAAACAGCGAGGAAGAAGCCAGGGAGGTCGAGCTCAGGTCATGACCCCACCGTAGTGGATTTGAGCCATGTGTTGGGCTCCGTGCTGAGCATGGAGCCTGCTTAAGACTTTCCCCACTCTCTTTCTCTCTCCCTCTTTCCCTCTGCCTTTCTTCCCTGTTTGTGTGCTCTCTAAAATTAAAAAAAAAGAGAGAAAAAAATTTTTCCTTGTGATGAGAACTCTTAAGATTTACTCTCTTAACAACTGTCCTATCGTTATAGGAGTCTTAGCTGGAACAGTCATGCCATGCATGATGTCACTAGTACTTACTTATCTGTTTATCTTGTAACCGGAAGTTTGTACATTTTGACCAACTTCATACAATTCTCTTGCCCCCCACCCTCCATCTCTGGTAACCACAAATCTGATCTCTTTTTCAATGAGTTGTATTATTATTATTATTATTTTTTAGGATTCCACATATAAGTGAGATCATAGAGTATTTGTCTTTTTTTTTTTAGTTTTTTTTGATGTTTATTTATATTTGAGAGAGAGAGACAGAGTGTGAGTGGGGGAGGGGCAGAGAGAGTAGGAGTCACAGAATCTGAAGCAGGTTCCAGGCTCTGATCTGTTAGCACAGAACCTGACATGGGGCTTGAACTCATGGACCATGAGATCATGACCTGATCCGAAGTTGGATGCTCAACCAACTGAGCCACCCAGGCGCCCCAGCATTTGTCTTTTTCTGTCTGACTTATTTTACTTAGCAAAACGCCTTCAGGCTCCATCCATGTTGTCACAAATGGTAGGATTTCCTCACTTTTTATAGCTGAAAAATTCCATTGTGTATATATACCAGTCATCCAGTGATGGGCACTGAGGTTGATGTGTTGACTATTGTAAATAATGCTGCTATGGGGGGGACAGATATATTCTCCAGTTATCTTTTGCATATATTCCCAGAAGTGGAATTGCTGAATCATATGATAGTTCTGGTTGTAATATTTGGAGGATATTCCATACTGGTTTCCACAGTGGCTGTGCCAATTTGCATTCCTATCAACAGCACACAAGGATTCCTTTTTCTCCAGATCCACACTAGCCTTTGTTAGCTCTTGTTTTTTTTCTGTGGGGTGTGTGTGTGTGTGTGTGTGTGTGTGCGTGCGTGTGTGTTGGATGTTGGCCATTCTAACTGACATGACGATATCTCATTGTGGTTTTTCTTTGCATTTCCCCCAGTGACTTGTGATGTTGAGCATCTTTTCATGTACCTGTTGGCCATTCATATGTCTTTGGAGAAATGTCTGTTCAGGTTGTTTGCCCATTTAAAGTTGGGTTATTTGTTTCTTTGTTACTGAATTGTGGGAGTTCTTCATACATTTATCAGATATATGACTTGCAAATATTTTTTTTCCATCTTGTAGGTTGTCTCTTTACTTCCGTGCAGAAGTTTTTTGCTGTGCAGAAAACTTTTAGTTTAGTGTAGTCCACGTGTTCATTTTGATTTTGTTTCTTATGCTTTAGGTGTCATATCCAAATATTCATCACCCAGCCCCATATCAAGATAATTTGTTTTCTTCTAGCAGTTTCATCATTTCACATCTTACGTTTAAGTCTTTAATTTATTTCAAATAAATTTTTGTGAGTGGTATAAGATATTGGTCCAGTTTAATTCTTTTACCTGTGAATATCCAATTATCCCAGCACCATTTATTGAAGAGACTGTCCTTTGAGTATTCTTGGGTTCCTTGTCAACTATTAGTGGATCACAAGTGTTTGGGTTAATTTCTGTCCTCTTGATTCTATTCCATTGCTCCGTTTTTCTGTTGTTGTTGTTTTTTTAATTTTTTAATGTTTATTTAATTTTGAGAGACAGAGAGAAACAGAGCGTGAGTGGGGGAGGGGCAGAAGGAGAGAGGGAGACCAAAGGAGTCCAAAGGAGGGAGTCCAAAGCAGGCTCCAGGCTCCCAGCTGTCAGCACAGAGCCCGACGCAGGGCTCAAACCCACAGACCATGAGATCATGACCTGATGTTTAACTGACTGAGCCACCCAGGCACCCCGGTCTGCTTTTCTGTTTATATGTCAATACCATACTTTTTTATTTCTTTAGCTTTATGTATAGCTTGAAAGGGAAGTGTGGAAGTATGATGCCTTCTGTTTTTGCTCTTTTCTCAGGATTTCTTTGGCTATTTAGGGCCTTCTGTGGTTTTATATAATATGAGGTTTGTTTTTTTCTACTCTCTAAAAAATACCATTGAATTTTTAGATAAAGACTGCACTGAATCTATAGATAGCTTTCAGTAGTATTGGCATTTTAACAATATTAATTTTTCCAATCCATGAACACAAGATACCTTTCCATTTACTTGTATCTTCTTAGATGTCTCTCATCAGTGTCCTATAGTGTTTATCATAGAGATATTTCACTTCCTTAGTTAAATTTATTCCTAAGTATTTTATTTTTTGATGCTATGGTAAATGGGATCAATTTCTTTCCTTTTCAGAATTTTTGTTGTTATGTATAGCAATGCTACTGATTTTTGTATATTAATTTTGTAGCTGACAACTTTACTGAATTCATTGGCTAGATCTAACAGTTCTTTTGGGTGAGTCTTTAGAATTTTCTCTCTATAAAATCATGTCATCTGCAAATAGAGACAGTTTAATGTCCATTGATAGATGAATGGATAAAGAAAATGTGGTTTACACATATACAATAGAATATTACTCAGTCATAGAAATGGATGAGATCTTGGCATTTGTGACAAGATAGATGGACCTGGGGGGGGGTATTATCCCAAATGAAATAAGTCAGATAAAGATGAATATCCTTTGACTTCACTTGTATGTGAAATCTAAAACAAACAAACAAACAAATGAACAAATAAAAAAGTAGATACAGACACATAAATACAGAGAACAAACTGATGGTTGCCAAAGGGGAGGGGCGTGAGGGATGAGCAAAACAGGTGAAAGGGAATGGGAAATACAGGCTTCTAGTTATGAGATAAATAAGTCACAGAGTTGAAAAGTACAGCATAGGGAATATATACTCAATGGTATTGTAAGAGCATTATACAGTAACTAATTAAAAAATTTTTTAAATGTTTTACTTATTTCTGAGAAAGAGAGAGAGAGAGAGAGAGAGACAACATGAGCAGGGGAGGGTCAGAGAGAGAGGGAGATACAGAATCTGAAACAGGCTCCAGCCTCTGAGCTGGCTGTCAGCACAGAGCCCGATGTGGGGCTCAAACCCACGAACCGTGAGATCATGACCTGAGCCAAAGTCAGAGCCGAAGTTGGATGCTTAACCGACTGGAGCCACCCAGGTGCCCTACAATAACTAATTGTAGCCACACTTGAGGTGAGCATAGCATAACATATAAAGGTGTTGGATTATTACATTGTGAACCTGAAATTTATGTAGCATTGTGTGTCATCTATACTTCAATAAAAAAAATACTTTGAATATGTCATCTTTTTTTCTCCTGGCTTGAAAAGTTTTTGTTGAGAAATCCACTGATAGACTTATGGAGTTGCCTTTTTTGTAACTTCTCTTTTCTTGCTATTTTTAAAATTCCTTGTCTTTGGCTTTTTGACAACTTAATTGTAATGTGTCTTGGATTAGTCCTATTTGGGTTCAACATATTTGGGCTTCTTTGGGCCTCATGGATATGGAAGTCCATTTCCCACCCCAGGTTTGGGATGTTTTCAGCCATTATTATTTAAATATATTTTTTATCCTTTTCTCTTTTTCTTCTCCTTCTAGAATTGCTGTAACACAAATATCATTTCTTTCACTGTGTCTCATAATTCTTGCAGGCCTTCTTCATTCTTTATCATTCTTTTTTCTTTTGCCTCTCTGGCTGTGTAATGGCTAATGTCCTAGCCTCTAGTGCTCTGATTCTATCTTCTGCATGGTTGAGTTTACTTCTGAAGTACTGTATTTAATCCTTCAGTTCAATTATTGCATTTCTCAACTCTAGGATTTCTGGTTTTCTTTTTTTGGGTGGTTGCTGTTTCCTTGTCAGATTTCTCATTTTGTTCATGCTTTGTTTTCCTAATTTTGTTTTATTTAGTTGTCTGTCTGAGTTTTCCTGTAGTTCACTAAACTTCCTTAAGAGGATTATTCTAAATAATTCTTTGTCTGAGAGTTCATAGAACTCCATGGTTTTAGGATCAGTTATTGACGCCTTATTGGTTTCCTTGGTGGGGTCTTGTTTACTAGATTTTTTTTGTGGTCCTTGATTCCTTACATTGGTATTTGTGTATTTGAATAATCAGGCTTCCCTTCCAGATTTCACAGGTCTGCTTTGGCAGAGACCAATCTTCACTAGTCATCTCAGTTTGGGTTTCTGGATGTGTCTGCTTATGATGGCTTTGGGCAGGTGGGACTTACTATTATGGTCTGTTTTTGAGTGTGGCAACTGTTCAAGCTCTGAGAAGGAGAATAGGGGATGTGCCCTTGGCTTAGAACAGTCAGATAGGACTGCTGGCTTTGTTCCCTACCAACGTGAGGCTGTAGGAGGGGCTCTGTGGTTGTCTGGAGTCTCTGGCCAGGCTTATGTGATGGGTGGGACTGGATACTATATTCCATAGTATTTGGGGCTATGAATTTGCTTCCCTGCCGTGGCAGAGCAGCAAGACAAAGGCCCAAGGGCAGTATACCTCATTGTTTGGGGGCCTGAATCAGGTTACAATGTGCACTGAATCCCCTAGTCAGGTGAGACCACTGATTTTACTCTGCAGAAAGGGAAGCTGTGGGCCATGCTGTCTGTTCAGGTGTCTCTGTGCATAGGGCTGTGGAATGGGCTACAAAGCTTCCTGTGTGCTTTGGTTCAGTTCCCTGGTTGGACAGGCTGAAGGCTATCTTCCCTTAGCAGAAGCAGCTGGTGAAAGCTCTTGTTCTCTTCCTCAAGCCCAGTTCCTTGGCCAAATAGAGTCACTGGGTTTGCTTTGCAGACTATGAGCTGTTCTCTAAGCTCAAGCACCATGGGTCATGCAGCCTCCATGAGTTGTCTCCAGCCTTTTTGGTGGGACGGGGCTGGAAGACACTCTCTACAGTGTGTAGGGCTGTATCCCAGCACCCTTGCTTGGGCAGGAGGGAGAAAGGCCATTCCAGGCTACTCTCAATTTCCCAAACAGGCTCTCTGGGTGAGAGGTGCTGGAAGCCTTGGCTTTGAATTAATCCCCCTGCTGGCATGCAGCCCAGGAAGGCTCTGTGCCCTGCACTGGCTTTGCTCGGGGGCATCGGCTCTGTCTGCTCCCCTCTAGGCTGGAGGGCAACTGGGCTGCACAGCTTCTATGAGTTGCCACCTGCCTTTCTGACCAGAGGGGGCCAGAAGAGAGTCTCCACCGTAGGTGGGTTTATAACTCTGCTTCTTGCCTGGGTGTGGGCAAACTGGGTTGTAGCGCTGGCAAAAACTCTTCATTGGAGGATCTGAATCAGGCAAATCTGCATCTCAGCTCGCGAAGTTCCTTGGTCAGAGTATGCCCCTGACTTGGTTCTGCAAAGGAGTAAACCGCCAACTGGGACTACTCCTTGGGCTGGTTCTCTTGTCCTTCTTATGTGGCCCGTCTTGGTCTCTTTGGTGCAGAGGGTTCTTCAGTTTCACCCTGTGTTTTTGAACAATGGTGTCTCATTCTTGAATAGTTATCAGCTGTCCTTGTGAGGGTCAGGAAGGACGTGTTTCGCCATCTTGCCGAATTTAGTTTTGTGCTCTGAACCCACATTCACCAGCAATGACCTTGTCCATATGCAGTGGCCTTTCCTATTATGGTGGCCACCTGGGAGTTTTCTGGATTTCCTTCTCCTTCTCATCTCTTCAGTTCAGTCATAAGCAGGTCTCAGACATCTGAAACCAAGAAGTTAGAAATCCAGATCCTTTACTTCAGTTCCACTGAGAGGCAGCTAAACGCAGGCCCCAGAGCTAGAAGGCTTGGTGAGAATCAGGCTCCACCACTCACCAGCTATGAGATTTGCGGCAGGTTCCAGCAAATCTTTAAGCCTCAGTTTCCTCACCTGTCAAATGGCAACACATACTAGTATTGTCCCTCTTATGGTGGTTAAAATATCAAGTGAGAGAATCTATGGACAGTGTCTAGCTTCAGTGCCGGGCATCAGATACATATGATACATCTAATGCAGTGTGGTGGCACTGAGAGCGGTTAGAAGGCATAGCGACAAGGGCGCCTGGGTGGTTCAGTCAGTTAAGTGTCTGATTTTGGCTCAGGTCACGGTCTTGTGGTTCATGAGTTCGAGCCTGTGTTGTGTTCTGTGCTGACAGCTC
Source organism: Hyaena hyaena (assembly GCF_003009895.1). NCBI lineage: Eukaryota > Metazoa > Chordata > Mammalia > Carnivora > Hyaenidae > Hyaena > Hyaena hyaena. Next base: position 483,853 of record NW_024080863.1, on the reverse strand, counting down.
AAAGCCTGAACCCTGTTTTGCATTCTGTGTCTCCCTCTCTTGCTGCCCCTCTTCTGCTCACACTCTTTCTCTCTCAAAAGTGAATGAACATTAAAAAAATAAGAAATAAATAAAAAGAAGGCATAGCAACAGTCGGAACCTTGACCAGCAATGGCGGCTGTGCCCCAGACGGGTCCCGTTCACTTCAGAGAAGTTCTGCCAAGTGGCTATTTAAGCCTCCAGATAGGGGAGGATGTATTGAATAAAGGCACTAAGAATTCCAGAAAATAAAGCTACTTTCTATTTTCAGAGTTACAAAATGTTTTTCTAAAAAAGCCTTGCCCGTTTTCCCTGTGTCTTCACATCATAAATTAGACGCTCCTCCACGAGAATTTTATGAGAAAAGTAATTGCTGCACAGTACATGTCTAGATTAACAAAGCGACTTTAGATCTTTGGCGAGCATTAAAATATCAAAAGTATTCAAAAATACTTCCCCACACCTCTTTTCTGCATGGCTTCATAATCATGGGATATTTAAAACCTATGAGCAGGGCACTTTTGGGCGCACAGGTGTGGGAGTGAGATTTATTCTGTTTGGGGGGTATTGTGTGTGGGGTACATAGTGTTTTGGGGAACCCAGAAGGAGGTGGTGAGGGGTCTGTGCTGGGAATTTGGATGTCCTCAGGGCCTGGGGACTCAGAGCAGGGAGGGGCCTGCAAGTACAAGAGGTAAGAGGAAGGAAGAGCAGGTGCACTGGGGCCGGGCTGGGGCCTCATGGAGAACAACAACTGCCTAGTTCAGTGGTTTCCAAACTTAGCTGCACACTAAAAGCACTGTAGTGCATGCTGGGAAATGTCCCCAGGGATACCAGTCCTAATCTCTGGAACCTGTAAATGTTACCTTATTTGGAAAAAGGGGTCATTGCAGATGTGATGAAATTAAAGTCTTGAGGTGAGGTGATATTGCATCACCCAGGCAAGCCCTAAATGCCGTCACACGTGTCATTAGACAGAGGCGGAGGGAGAGTCGGCACACACCCAGAGGACAAGGTGATCTGAAGGAGGAGGCGGAGAACGGAGTGGTGTGGCCACAGAATGCTGGCAGCCATTAGAAGCCAGAAGGGGCCAGGTATGGATTCTCACCTGGAGACTCCAGAAGGGAGTGTGTTCCTGCCGGTGCCTTGATTTTAGCGACGCTGATGTCTGACTGCTGGCCTCTAGAACTGTGAGAGAAGAAATTTCTGTTTTCTTAAACCACCCACCTTGCGGACATTTGCTACAGCGGCTCTAGGGCGCTAACAAAAGCACCCCAGTTCCTGGAGAGTCAAATAGTGCCTAGGAGCTGGGAGCCAGTCATCAGTAGTGATTAAAAACCCCCAGGTGATTTCCTGTTCAAAGTGAGGGAATCACTGACCTACATGAGGATCCTTTCCTCTCCTTTCAAAACCTGCTCCGTCTGCCTTGCCTGGATTCTGATTTTCCACCAGGTAGGGATTTGTGCCTTTCAATTTCTTTACTTGCTGCTTCAGCTACCTTGTACCTGGGGCAGAACTTGCTCAGATTATGTTCTGACTGAAAATGATAATTCAGAGATTTTCCATGTCAGTTCAGACTAGTTATCCCAGAAGGGAGGGTAGGGACAGAGGGTGCCTTCAGATTTTGAAGAGGAAGCTTCGTTTTATTAGCCCCCGAAGTAATTTGTGCGAGCTCTCTTCGACTTCAGCTATTAGCTTCTCCAAAACTGCTGGATTCTAAACTCACTGCAGCAGAGAGTTGTGTTTGGCCCTTGGGAGAACATCAAAGAAAGTGAAATGAATCTTAGGGGACACCCAGCCTCCCATTCTCTTGGGGATACTCATGGGGCCCGGTCTTCCTGATGAAGCTCAAGGAGAGTGAAGTCCTTTTGCTTTCTCATGTGTCCCCCTTCCCTATTGTGAATTACCACCCCTCTTCCAGAGGCAGATCTCTATGCCTCCCTCCATAGGAGCCCCTCTATGGCATACCTGCAGTGCCAGGGCTCCTCCTCCACAAATCCAGAAATCTCCTGGGTTGTGCATGGAAGGAGAAGGTCCTGGTGAGGAGAGGATCACTGACAAAAGATTTCAGTCTTCCTTCTTACATTCTGCAGACATCTTAGGGTAGAACCTCCAGCCTCAAGAACTGGCCTCTCCACATTTAACTCTCCCTTCCCAGAGCTGGGTGGAGCCGGGGCTCTGAAGGAAGAGTAAATTTTGCTACATAGCACAGATTGTGACGCAGAGAATGTCAGGAATTGAAAAGATGTGGCTTGCGAAGTAGATACCACCCAAACTAGCTTGACGTCTGGGCTCCCAGTCCCCGTGCTGCCTCACTTGGGACCTCTGGAGGAAAAGGGGAGCCTTCCCTTTTATCCTTTGATATTTTCATTTTCCTTTTGAGACAGGCTCATTCCCCGGGTCAGGGGCAGGAAGCAGCCTTGTGTTTAGTTCTGGTCTAACAGGATTCTGATTGCTTAATACAGGAAAATAACCAGAGAAGTTGAGGAGCGGAAATCACTCATGCGCAGTGAGATGGGAGGCTGGGCAAGGGCCGTGTCGTCCCTCTCATCTGTCCTCTGGTAGGATGACCTCTGGACTCCAAATAAGGACTTAAGGCCATCTCCTTTACATTTTCACTACCCTCTAAATGCTTTCATATGAAGGAATGACTGAGGCCAAGGGCAGCATCAGGCTCGCACGTGCGCATGCCTGTGCATATGTGTGTTTCTGTGTATTTGTGGGAGGGTGAATGGTGACTTAGTGTCCCTCTGATCACATAGAACTAAGCACTTCACACATGTTCAGTGGTGTGGGTACTGTGGGCACTCAAACACGTGTTGATGGAGAATCGAATGTTCCTTCCATACCGGGGAAGGTAACATAGGGGTGAGAAATGGGGAGGAAGGGAGAGAGCTGCCTCTTCTTGCTCAAAAGGTAAGGGCAGGAAAAAGATAGGTTTAGGGAGCAGGGAATCGGTGAGTCCCGGAATACTCCAGCCTGAAGATGCTGATAATGTCCTTACCCTTTTGGAAGGATATGCTGCTGGGGTTTTTTGCTTACCATACCAACTACGATCGCTCTGCCCACCCTGATCCAAATCTCTTCCTAAACCAGCCCGAACCCTCGCAGATTACCCGTGGTGGTGTGTTTTTGCAGGGCAAGGGTCCCCTTTCATTGCAGGTTTGGCTCCACACCTTTCTCATGCCAGCTCTGACTGCCGGTACGAGTGCCCTACACCAGCTCAGCTCTGTAGCAGTCCCCCCACCCCAGACCCAAATCCTCACCCCCACCCTCACCCCCCTCCACTATAATGGGGACACAGTATCCTCCTACACCTCTTGTTGTTATAGCCTCAGACCCCTGCCTTATTTCCTCCAGCTCCCTGTCCACCAAGATATGTGATATATGAACTTGGCCTCACAAGAACTCTTTTTCCAAGTTCCAGAGCTTGAGCTTTTGTCACGCGCCCGATATTTTTTTCTCATTTGCCTTTATTCATTTCATTTTTACAGAGTGCCCACTCCGGCGCTGTGCTGGATGTGGGGGATCGCACCTGCACGCGGAACCCCCTTCGTTTTCGCTTCCCATGCCGCCTACCTGGTGGGTCCCGCGGTGTCTGTCCCATTCTTAGCTGTCTGGGTGGTAGAGTCCTGTGACTCACACGTGCACCTCCCAGATGATGTTTGCTGGTGCGTGCGGCCCTCAGAGTCCTGTTCACCCTGAGGCTTGGGCTTGTTCCTTGTGGGAAGGAACATCTTGTCACCCTTTGCTTGAACTGTGATGAGAGAGGCCTGCCTGAATGTCCAGGGACAGCCCATCGGGGTCCCTAGCACAGCCATCCCCAACGCTGCCCAGCCCCAGAGGGAACAAGGAGAGCTGACTGTGGCCCATTTCCTGTGGTCCGCTTGCCATGTGCTAAGTAGCCAAGTCCTAAGAATTCTAAACAAAGCGTAGCAATCGGTGGTGTGAGTTCCAGACAAGGGCAGAGTGATTGTGTATGTAGTGTGGCCATAAGAGCACTGATATAAAAGCAGCTCGAAGAGGTGCTTGGTGGGACCAGTTGAGGAGTGTGTGACTCCTGATCTTGGGATCTTAAGTTCAAGCCCCATGTTGAATGTAGAGATTACTTAAATTAGAAAAAAGACTAAAAAATAAAGAAAAAGGAAAGACAGAAAGAAAGAAAGAAAGAAAGAAAGAAAGAAAGAAAGAAAGAAAGAAAGAAAAGGAGGAAGGAAGAAAGGAAGGAAAAGGAGGAGAAAATTGAACTATTAGAGAAAGAAGTCTTCTAAAGTCAAAGAATAAGTTCTTCAAGAAAACATGTTTTAAGCTTAAAACATAGAGGGGGTGGCAGATTAGGCATGGGGTGGGCTGGGGAGCTGCTGGCTAATCTTAGTGAAAAGGGAGATTGAAAGTCTTGGGTCCTGCATATCTGAATGCCATTAAATCCACTGTGTGATCACAGTATATTAACCATATGTTTCCGCCACTTTGATATCTGGGGTCTTGCTGGCCCTGGAGCAAGTGCCCCTCCCACGGTTAGCCGATCCTAGGGAGAGTAAAGGGCTCTCCCAAGAGCACACATTTCTTGTGCAAAGCATGCAGTCTAGAGCCCACACTTCCAAGTGCCTCCTGTCCCAGGCTCTGACATCCAGGCCACTATCCCTCTGCCCCAGCGACCCCAGTGCTGGGTTCCAGGCAACCAGGCGAAGCCCCTATGGCCCTAAACTTTCCAAGTTGGCCAATCCTAAAGCTGCTTATCCCTCCATGTCCTTTCTTGGGAAACCCCAAGAAAGGCTCTGGGCTGCAGTCACTCTGGCTTCCTCTGCCTCCTGACTAACCCTGGTGTTTCCTTGTGTGGCCCCTCATGGCGCAGCATGCTTCCTCCTCTTGGGAACTATGAATAGTAAACCATCTTTTCAATGGCAGGTGTCTCTGGTCTGTTGGCCTCATAATAATAAAACCCACCTTTAAAAATACACCAAGAGGGGTGCCTGGCTGGCTCAGTTAGTTAAGTGTCCGACTTCAGCTCAGGTCATGATCTCACCACTCGTGGTTTAAGCCCTGCATTGGGCTCCATGCTGACAGCTCAGAGCTGGAGCCTGCTTCCGATTCTGTGTCTCCCTCTCTGCCCCACCCAGCTCACACTCTATCTCTCTCTCAAAAATGAATAAATGTTTTTTGTTTGTTTGTTTTTGTTTATTTATTTATTTATTTTAATTTTTTTAGAAATAGTTTATTGTCAAGTTGGTTTCCATACAACACCCAGTGCTCATCCCCAGAAGTGCCCTCCTCCATGTCCATCTCCCCCCTCCCCCCCCACACCCATGAGTCTTCAGTTTGTTCTAAGCATTCAAGAGTCTCTCATGGTTTGCCTCTCTCCCTTTCCCCCACCATTTCCCCTCTTCTTCTCCCCCACGGTCCTCCATTAAGTTCCTCCTAATCCTCCTATATGTGCAAACATATGTTATTTGTCCTTCTCTGCCTGACTTATTTCTCTCAGCATAACACCCTCAAGGTCCATCCATGTTGCTACACATGGCCAGATTTCATTCTTTCTCATTGCCTTGTAATATTCCATTGTCTAGATAAACCACATCTTCTTTATCCATTTGTCCGTTGATGGACACTTAGGCTCTTTCCTAAGAGCTATTTCCTAATAGCTGTTTTGGCTATTGTTGAGAGTGCTGCTATGAACATTGGGGCACATGTGTCCCTATGCATCAGCACTCCTGTGTCCCTTGGGTAAATTCCTAGCAGTGCTACTCCATAGGGGAGTTCTACTGTTAATTTTTTGAGGAACCTCCACACTGTGTTCCAGAGGGGCTGCACCAGTTTACATTCCCACCAACAGTGTAGGAGGGTGCCCGTTTCTCTACATCCTTGCCAGCATCTAGTGTCCTCTGACTTGCTCAAAAATGAATAAATGTTAAAAAGTTAAAAAAAAATACACTGGGAAGTCTGAGCTTGTTTTTCTTATCACCTTAATGAGTGATTAGATAAAATGGGCTTTTCTGAGCTTCCTTTTAGTGCCCAGATAGGTTTGGGAGGTAGTGGGTCTGTTGCTTGCCCCCTACCTCCCTCCGGACTCCAACCCTGGGGATCCTCCCTGCCACTCAGGGGGCTGAAGGAGGCCATGTCATGTGGCCCAACTTCCTGGTTTCTGCTAGTGGGCACACATCCAGGAAATCCCAAGATAAAAGGTGGGATTGGAATCCTGAATAGGAGTCAGCTAATGCCAATGTTCATGTCCTTTTTTAAAACTACAAGGTTACAGTTCAAAAGCAAACACTGAATTCAATTGCTTAAATGCGGAGATATTAATTATCCACATTAAAAATCTTCATCTTAAGACTTGGAAACATGGATTTTCAACTGTCTGCTTTCCCAGAATCACAGAAAATGCCCTGAGGGGCACCGTTGTCCTATGTCTCCTTTTCCCCCATCTGCAAGCACGAATCTGGTCTTTCTTTTTCTTTTGTTGTGATAAGAACACTTAACATGACGTCTTCTCTCTTAACACATTTTCGGGTACAGTCCAGTGGTGTCAGCGGCGGCACAACGTGTCACCGCAAGTCTCTAGGACTTCCTCATCTTGCATGATTGAAACTTTATACCCATTGAACAGTCACCTCCGCTCCCCGTCTCTCCAGCCTTTAGACCCATTGAACAATCATTTCCCCTTCCCTCTCTCTCCAGCTTCCGGAAACCACCATTCTACTCTGATTCTAGGAGTTTGACCATGTTTGGTACATTACGAACATGTGTTTTTGACATGTGAGTTTGACTGTTTGGTACATCACACACTATGTGTTCCATTGTCTACTGTGTCCTACGGCAGGTTTCTGGACTCTGGGCTTGCTCTGACTTGTCACACGGGTGCCAGACCTGGGCACTAAAGGTGTCGCTGCCCAGCACGAGTCACAGGCGCTCACGAGTGTCTTCGATCTGGGCTCCTGTTCGTGTGGCCTAAAGCTGGGGGCTCAGCATTTATCTCTCTGTATTGAAGGGCACTGGAGGCTGGATTTGCTAGAAGAATAGCTTTACCATATATTTCCTCTAGATGGTGCTCCTTGTCAAGTGTGAGTGTTTCTTTACTTTTTCCTTTTCGTTTTTTCTCCCCCCACCCCCAACCCCAGCCCCGCTTTTTCTCTTTCTTTTGAAGCTGCTGGCATTTCACTGTGCTCCCCCCCTCCCCCTGCCTAAGTTAGCATCCATTGAATAAGTGGAAAGTTACGGTTGTCAGACTTGGTAAGTGACGTCTGAGATGATTTCGACTGGAAATAATCCTCACCTCTGGGTATTTCAAAATGGTTTAGAATAGGAATGCGCTGTATGACTTGTTTATGTGTACGGCACGTGGCTCTCGTTCTTGGTCGCATGACTGTATGATCAGTAATTCCGTGTGCACGGAAGGTGGTTGATATTTACAGAGGAATGACGGGGGCGGCCTGGGAGGAGTCCATAACCCCCCCCCCCCCCCCCCCCCCCCCCCCCGTTGTCCTTCCCTGCTTCAACTTTTCTTTGGATAAGAAAAATATCCGGAGACCTCGATCCATTACAAGCCTCCAAATGTCTCCCTTGTCTGTTCTCCCTACTGTTTGAAATGCCACCAGGACACGTTCAGGTCTTTGTATGATCAGGAGACTTCTCATCACAAATGTATTCCTTCTCACCCAGGGCTAGCTGGAATCACACCACTCTGGGAATTGGAGTTTTAAGAGTGGAGGTGGGAAGATGATTTCAGAAAGTAGGGGAACTTTTGGTGACAGGGGCAGAAAACTTCAGCGGGAGGCTGTCCTGGTGGAAATCTGTGGGCATCATTGGGGTGGGTGAAGACCTGGGCGGGATGCCAGATGATGGAAGGAAGCATTGAGATGGGAAGTTGGAGGGAGGTGAAGGCACATTTGGCCAGGTAATGCTGAGGACTGTAGGCCACTATCTAGAATGTTCTTGATCCAACATGAATGTCATGGGAGCAATCTCTTAGGAGATGAAATGTTCACCATACTTTGTTAGGGTTCCTGACACACTCCATGTGTACTCTAGCCAACTTATAGGCATCTTATTTGCTGCCAGGAATTGCTTTGTCTCGAGGAAGTCACTGTAGAGTGGACGCAGTCTCTGGAGAGGAAAATTTTGGGTGCCCATTAGTGAAACCGGTGGGGGGCGCTGCAGCTCTCGGTGCTAGTTATGTTTATTGGCAGCATGTTACGGCTTTGTTCTATCACTTGGGTCTTCAATGGTCCTCTGCAGGGGAAGTAGGTCCTCCAGAGAACTGTGGGGCCAGAGCAGGCTCAGGCTTCCATCACTCTGGATTTTAGGGGAGTGACACGTGAAGGGGGGAGAGAGATGAGCTGAAGGGGAGCAGCAGTTATCCATGTAATTAGTTAAGGTGGATCAGTAGTTCTTAGTTTTCTCTTTCCTGTTGGTTTCTATGTTGTGGTCTGAAGTAACAATTCTCTCCCGACTGCCTTTGTTTTCCCTTATTTCTGTCTCTAAGCTGTGATTCCATCTTCAGTCTTTCATGGCCCACCGATGTCGCATGTGGCGAGGCAAACAGGGTCCTGAGGAAGGATGGGTAGGAGAGTGAAAGAGAGAAAGAAGGCTGGTGGGTGAGCAGAACTTGTCTTAGCACCTGGGGTGTGTGTCCTGAGCCCTGGATGGAGGCACGCACAACTATCCCACAGCACCCTCTAACTTGGTGGTGTCGTCTGACTTGGGCGATGGGAACACACAGTCCTTGCGATTCATCTGACTTCTTAGATAGACCCGGGGTTCTGTTCTGTCTTACGCATGATCAATGTCTTCTAAGATGCTGGCTCATGAAGGCTTAAAATATCACCTCTCCTAGGGATTTTTGCACTTTAATTAAGGACTCTTGAATGAAATCTGAACTCCTTAAAGCCTTTGTATAAAGTGTCCTCTGTGCTCTGTCCCCAGTCTTACATTCCTAGACATATTTCCCCTTTATTTTTCTTTATTTGTTTTTTAATTTTTATTTATTTTGAGAGAGAGAACCAGAGGAAGAGCGGCAATAAGAGAGGGAGACAGAGGATCCAAAGCAGGCTGTGTGCTGACAGCAGAGAGCCTGGTGCCAGGCTTGAACTCACCAAATGTGAGATCATGACCCGAGCCCAAGTCAGATGCTTAACTACCGGGGCGCCCCATATTTCCCCTTTAAATACCTCTCAGCCTAATCAGGTCACTGGATAGTTAGCTCTTCTGAGGCAGGGATATGTCTTACTATTTGGCATTTGGGATGGATGCCTAATGAATGTTTCCCTGAATACATTCCCTGTGTAGTTTCCCCCCTCATTGAATCTAGATCAACCATATGATTTGTTTGGACAAATCAAATGCTGTGGAGGTGATGCTGTGCAAGTTCTGGGCCTATGCCATAACTGTGGCTTTTGCTTCAGCTCTCTTCCTGTCTTTTTTTTTTTTAACATTTATTTTTGAGAGAGAGAGAGAAAGAGAGAGAGAGAAAGTAAGCATGAGCAGGGAAGGGCAGTGAGAGAGACACAGAATCTGAAGCAGGCTCCAGGCTCTGAGTTGTCAGCACAGTGCTTGACACAGTGCTTGAACTCACGAACCACAAGATCATGACCTGAGCTGAAGTTGGATGTTTAACCAACTTGCTGTCCCTTTCTTTCTGTCTTAAATGCCTTACAAGAAGGCCTGAGCCAACTTTCTCTAGGATGCAAATTTTTGGGGGAAGAGAGGCCCTGGGATGTGAAGTAGGAGGAGATGGAGACGGACATGTAGCTTCCAACTAGCTGCAGTCACCCTGGCCAAAGTGTCGGACTACGCGCAAGGCCATCCTGAATTGTCTGGGTGGAACCATGAGCTGATTGTAGAGTAAGCCATGCTCCTGAGCCTGGTATAGACAGCAGAACTACGAACAATTAAATGGTTGCTGTTGTCCTAGCTACTGAATTCCGAGGCATTTATTACACAGCAGTGGATAGCTGATACAGTCTTGAAGGTCGTGTGTGTGCGCGTGAGTGCGTGAGTGCAAGTGCACATGCATGGATGCATGCATCAAAGAGGGTTTCATTAGTTGGCTTGCCATTTCTAGACATGCTTCCTTCCCACATTTGCACCCCCATGCTCGTGTTCCTCCAACATGGCAATCCAAATTGGAAAGATGGATTTTTTCCCTTGCATCTATCAGACTGGAGCCAGTCTCCTCTGATATTCCAGCTAGAATCCACTTTCTTCTGAACTCCTTTGGTGCCTCATGCTATTTGGCATATCGGCATCTCTCCTCTTCCTGTGTGTGTCTTCTCACCAAGTTACATTTTCAACTCCCCATGGCAGGTTCTGTCTTCTGTAAATATATTTACTGAGATACCCTTCACGTTTGAAGCATGCAATTCATTGGGTTTTAGTCTATTTGCAGAGCGGTGCAACAATTCCCACAGTCTCAGTTTGGAATACCTTCATGACTCCCAAAAGAAATCCTATACCCATTAGCAGTCACTCCCTGCTCCACCCAAACCCCAGCCTGAGGCAACCACTAATCTACTTTTTTGGTCTCTACAGATTTAAGATTTTTTTTTTCTCAAGTAGCAGAAGTCCAATGACTCTGTGATGACTAACTGAGTGAAACCAATGAAAACCTTTCTAAGACCACCAGACATGTCTATACAGAGGTCCAATCTGAGGTCAGGTGCTGTGATAGGAGCAGAGAGAAGTTTTTGTCGAGGAAGGTGCCCATGAGCCCTCCTATATTGCCCCAGCTGTTCAGCTCTGTTCCTTTGTCTTCAGAGATAACAGATTATACAAGGTGGCATCTTGGGTCAAGCCTTGCCTCTGCTGGTAACCGGTTCTGAGGTCTGGGGCTAGTAACCAAGCTTCTCTGAACTTCAGTTTCCTAGTGGGTTCGTGTAGGGACCAGATGAGGTGACATGCAGAAGACACCTCTGATTGTACCAGCAAAGTTATTTCTCTTCTTCTAAGGTTTTTCTTGTTGAGCCCCTTACACTGCACCAGGGGTCCCTCCATCTCAGCGACTAGCAGATGATATGATACCCCAAGACCAGCCGCTCTGAGACAGAAGACTCACTGGACAGACTTTTCATTGATCCCTTGCAAAGGCTAAGACTTTGAACCATGACTCTTCTTTTGCCACATCCCTCTACAGTGACTTTTGGGATGGGAGCCATTTAGTCTCAGACCACTGGTCTTTCTTCTAGCGACTGGCTCACCCAGAAGGTTGGCTAAGCACGATGGTGGTTTGATTTCCCTTAGATGACGCAGGAGAGAAAGACAAATGTGGGCAAACACAGGATCAGGCTCCTAGGAACACACTGGTGCACTTGGTGTGCTCTTTTCCCCAGGTCTGTCGACTCACACAAAATTCACAGTTGCCCACCTCCCTGCTCCCTGCTGCAGATTTCATCCTGAACTCCCACAGAGAGAACACATGAATGTCAATTACATTCCAGGGACTTCCAGCTGGGCGGAGCACATCCCCTCTCTGCTGGGGCTCCCCACTGAAGGGCTTCCTGAGGATGGGGTGGCTGGGTGAAAAGGGGGAGGGGGATTAAGACTACAGGTGCAGAGCAGCTTCTCTATAGAGTAAGGGCATCCTTGGGACAGTTGTCCGCTGTCCCCACAAAAGCAAGGAGGGATGCATCCTGGCAGAGACTGAGAGGCAGCGCTGTTCCTTTGCTTGGTCATAGGGGCAGAATTGGCCCATTTGCCTGGAACAGGGCTCTGGTCTTTGTTTCCCACTTTGGGGAAAGAAGACCAAGAACGGGCTTATGGCGCGCAGCTTTCTCCTAGTCCCAAGGTCACATTAGACTTAGCTCTGCAGTCTGTCCCTTGCTCCACCCTGCCCCTCCAAACCTGTTGGACTTTCTGGTAAGTTCCGAATGCTTTGCTGCACGTTTGTATGTCTCTCCATCTTTACTGGGCACCAGGCTGCTGGCTGCTCTGTGTAGCACCCCCTCTCCCAAGTGATAAAGTGTGGGCATGGGGGCTAGTGAGGAGTCAGGGGGTTTCAGATCATGGTTCCTTCTGCTGCTCAGACAACATCCATCATGAGCACAGTGGCTTTTGCAGGACTGAGGGTACCAGCCTGCTAATCTAGCTTTGTCCTTGGTCAGAGGAACTCAAAATGAGTTTGACTAGCTTCTTTCTTCTCAGTCAGAGCCTGAGGGTAAAAGAGAGGAAGCTGGGGTGGATGCTGACCCAGTGTTCCAAGTGCAGGAATAGGGGCTGGGGATGTGAGGATGTGAGCAAAGACACGCCGCAGACTCACTGTCCTAGCCCTTGATTGTTCTCTCTCCCCCTCCCTTTTCCACTCTCCTGTACCCCACACTCATAAAAATAGGAAGCGATGTCATCACATATGTGCATGCCTCCCCTTCGTGTGACGCCTCTGGGTCACCACTTCCTGTTTCTGAGTCATCAGGAAGGTAATTTACCCCTGATGCTCAATATCCTCAGGGACACTTGGATCACTCAGCATCTACCTACCCAGTTTCCCCTTCTTCTCTCCCTTCTTTAAAAACAATATCAACGTGCACCCCCCCCAAAAAAAAAGAAAAAGGAAAAGAAAAAAAAAAACCTAAATATAATAGAGCTGCAAGCTCACAAGATGCATGTTGGATTATAACCCTCAGCCCTAATTTGGACGGATGGCTGAGTGCCTGGATTTAATTGGATCGTTAATTACAAGCAAAGATGACTCGACTGCCTCTCTTTCTGCAACAAGATCTGTCCTAGATCTTGCCTACTAAGAGAAAGGGGGAGGTATTGGGCTGCCCCTTAAAGTAAAGAATGAACCAAAGTGCTGGAATAAGATACCCCAGAAGACACGAGATGGCACTGGAAGTATTTGTTAGAGTCAACTGAAGCAAATCTTCAAGGGGCCAGTTCTATGGAAAAACCCTCACTGCATTTCCCCCTCCCACCTTTTCCTCTGTTTCTCTTCTCCTTCCCTTTCTAGTCCCCCTTTCCCTCCTTCCTCCTTTCTTTTCTTTTTCTTCCCTCCCTCCCTCTCTCCCACCCTACCTTTCATCATTTCATCTTTCCTTCCTTCTTTCCTTCCTTCCTTCCTTCCTTCCTTCCTTCCTTCCTTCCTTCCTTCCTTCCTTCCTTCCTTCTTAAATCCTGTACCACACTTGCTTTCTATTTTTATCCTTCTCTATGATGTTCACAGGAGGGAAGTGACTAGCGGGTCCATTCCCTTCCCAATGAGCATCTACTACATGCCAGCCATCTAGGCAGCCACCAGGCTCTGAGATGTTAAGACACCGCTCTGGCCTTCAAGAGCCTCACCGTTACCAGAGACATTTTGTTTATCCATTCATCTGTTGATGGACGGTGAGGTTGCTAAATGATGTTTTAAGTAACTCACAGGGAAAGGGAGAGGATGGGAAGGTGAGGCAGAATTCAAAACTAGAAAAGTGAAAGGAGACAAGGATTGTGAATGCATTTTTGCTGCATTCGCCTGGAGTAAGGAGGGGCATCCATTCTGCAGCGCTGGGCTGCGCGAGAAAGCCAGTGGCGGAGCTGGGAAGACCGAGGTAAGTTTCTAAGAGACCCCCCTCGCCCCCCAAAGGGAGTTCCCACCCAATACCCTCAATTTTCTTGGCAGAAGTAGGCAGGAGGCTGGTCTGTGGAGGGGGCCTGGGGTGGGGGCAGCTGGGGTGAGAAGGTGGAAGAGCGGAGACTGGCCCCTTCATGCTTGGCTGGCACCCTTGGGGTGCACAGATTGGAGGGCCCCTAAACCTCGCGTGATTTCCTTCCGCGGCCCCCGTGGGGGTTCCTCCTCTTGTTTTCCTTGCTCTTCCAGCTCTGAAATGACTAGAATGGAGTGCATGGAAAACGTGGACCACAGAGGAATCTAGAGAACCTCTCCGTTGGTCCCCCCGCCCCCAGCCTCTGATTCTGTCCGGCCCTAGGCCTGGGCTTGGAGACAGGGGACTGGCCCGTCCCGGCGCCGCGTGGACACGCACAGGCCACGGAACAGCCCCAAGCCTCGGTGTCTTCGCGCACCAAGTAGAGGCCATCATCGGAGCTGTGGCCTGGGGCTGTGTGACACGGATGGCGGCCGCCCGAAGTGTCCAGACTCGGCTGCTGGGCCGCGTCGCAGGGCGCAGCGCTTGGCGGGACCCTCTCGTGGCTGCGCGGTCGCGCTCCCGCCTCGTGCACTGGACTTGCCCCCTGTCCACCTAATCCTAATCCCTTTCTAATCGCCCGTGGTGGTGAGAAGATATCAAGTGTCGGCAGCCCGGGCTGCCGAGCGCCCCTCCCGTTCGCTGTGAGTCTTCTGGGCACGGCAGGCCCGATACAATTTCACGTATTATTTGGGCTCATTCACTGGGGTTATTTTGGAAGCACGGCTTTGTGAGCCTTCTGGGAGCCTGGCTGGGAATTATGCAACCGCCTCAGTCTGGGGCGCTGAGGCCGCTGCCTGCTCCGGTGGGTGCCTCTAAGCCGGTGGAAAATGTGCCCGGAAAGCCAGGGAAATGGAGTTTCTTAAGTTCCCAGAGGAGAGAGAGAATGAGAGAGAGAGAGAGAGAGAGAGAGAGAGCGCAAGCTTGGAGGCTCCCTTCCCTCCGGAGACTCATATGTTGACTGACCTTGGCTCTGAGCCGAGTGATGAGGAAAGTGGGGTGGAGACTAGAAGGACAGGGCCTTTCTTAGTCCCGAGTCCCCACATGCTGGGGACAGGGGTCTCCAGAGGCCACTGACTGTAAGGGAAAGTGGACAGGAAGAGAGGGGAGGGGCAGAGGAGGAGAAAGAAAGAAAGGAAAGGAGAAGGGGGGTGTTGGTAGAAAGGAAAAGTTACAAAGTGTGCACCGGATGGCTTCTTTCCCTTTGGATGCCCTGCCTCCCCAAACTCTCCCTCCTTTGAGGTTTTTCTGCTCCTCGTCCATCAGGTGCCCCTTTGGGAGCAGAACCAGCACTCCTCTGCTTCTGAAAGTGGAAGTTTGTACGGCAGTTTCTGAGATAAGGAACCGAGAGAAAGGAAGAGTGACAGGGAAAGGTGCCTTTTGAGCCAGTGGAGAGGGGGAGGCATCTGTGCTCCCACTTTGTGCAGAGCAGTGTTCAGTCCTTGGCTGTGGCCGACTGCAGCCCATGCATACAGGCCGATCCTCTAGGCTGGAGGCTCTTCTCCCACATCATCTTCCCTGAGCCCTATTCTGCCCTTTGGGGTCGGTATTATTATGCCCGTTTTGCAGGTGAGTGATCCGAGGCTCAGAGAGGCTATGTGGCAGGTGCTAGTCACTCGGCTCATAAGTGGCAAATCTGCTTCGTAGCACCATCCAGTTCTCCCTGGCTCCAAAGCCATCCTTGAGGTGCATCACACAACCTACCTGTTCTGTGGATTCTGTCTCCAAAACACATCCTGATTCTGTGCCCCTCCCTTCATGCCCACTGATACATCCTGGCCAGGTCACCATCATCTCCTCCCAGCCAACCTGCAGTGGCTTTTTAACTGGTGTTCTTCCTGCTTCTGTCTCTTTCCAGTGTATTTTCCACCGAGCTGCTCGAGAAATAATCCTAAAAGATAAATTGACTTGTCATGCCTACATATAAAACTCTTTAAGCACTTCACAGTGTAGTTGGACTTCGCCTGCAGTACCTGTAAAAATTGGCTCAGCTGTCTTGGAGGGTCTAGAACTCACTGCAGTTTCACTAGTACCCATATCTCTTTCACTCAGCATGTTCCAGTCACACTGAACTTTGGGTTCTTTATTGCCCCAGGACCTTAGCACATGCTGCCTTTTCAGAATGGAACGACGTTGTCTTCAGTCTTCATCTGGCTAAGTTTTTTCTCTTTTGCCTCTTTTAGGTCTCAGCTTGCATGTCACTTTCTTATAGAGCAAAGATCATCCCGACTCTCCTAGCCTGAGTTAAACTGCCCTTGTGCTTGGAGCTTCTCAGTAGGCAAAGAAGGAAACATGACGAGTCACAAAGATCTCATCATCAGAAAAGAAAGAAAATGCTCATTCTTTATGAAGGATTCCCTCTGGCTTTGAATTTTAAAAATTTTGTTTCTTTGCTGGGTCTTCCAAGGGAATCAGGGACTGATGTAAACAGCCATGAATGTCCTCAACATAAATCATATGAATAAGGGCAGGCTGGGTGGACAGAAAATACGAGTGGGGTCCCAGTCTCAGGGGGAGGACTTGGCCAGGAAAGGCTTCACAGAGGAGGTAGGTAAGATCTGTCCTTTGTGGATGGGAAGGATTTGGAACGGTTTGAGAAGATAGCCTAGGGAGGGCTTGACGAAGTGTGGAGATAAGAGCATGTGAAAGACCCTAACACGCTATCCAGTGTCTAGCAGGCACCTGGTATATCTTAGTTTGAAGTTGGGATTTCTCCAGTCCCTGGAAGTCACAGTTTGTCTCAGGAATGCACACCTCTGCTGTGGTATCAGTGAAGCTTGTAGGCTAATCCACAAAGGCTCATCCCTGCCTGCCCCCTGTGCCCACTTCCCCAAACCTTCAGCCAACTCTGCCCAGCACGGTAGGAACGAGGAAGCAGTGAGTGAGGCACCCAGGGCACTCGGGGGGTGAGCTGAGCGACGGCCTGGCTAAATGTTTCACTCTGGGTGCCACTCAGTACTCGGACACCATCTCCTATCGAGGTCTGACCTGAGCCAATCGGGTTATTGTCCTTTATGCTGAGAAAAGCAACAGAAACCCTTGGTTCAAGTGTGAGGGAAGGAAGTGTGAGAGTGGCAACAGAAGGAGACGAAGAGCCGGACACAGTTATTCAGAAGTCTTTTCCAAAAACATCTGACTTAGTTTCTTTACATTGTCAAGAAGGCTTTTAAATCCCAGCTGCCTCTTATTAATGCTGTTTGGGCTGATCCCCTTCCCGCCAACCTTGCTCTCGCGCTGTGCCAGCATAAACGGCCTGGTGGAAGTGGAGGGCATGCTGAGTGACGTCAGTGGCTGGGTCTGGGCTTCAGATCTCAGCCCAAGCAGCTGAGAACACAGCGCCTTGGGCCCCTTCCAGTGAGAATGTAAAATACTCTGCCCACCACCCTAGAAGGCCCACAGGGCTTGGGGGTATCCAGAGGATCGAAGGCAGAGTGGGAAGTGCCTACACCGTGTGACCTGGGAGTTGGCCTGTAGACCCCAGGTTTTGGATATATCATAGCACGAAGTAGAGGAAAGGACCACAGGCCGGTTGGGGGGGATCGCAGATCCCTGAGTTTGAATGCAGGCGTTCACTAAAATGGTATGACCTTAGCCAAATTAACTCAACTCTGAATAGTGCTTCTTCAATGGTACCAGTGCCCACCTAGGAGGGGTGTTGTTGGGATTAAAGTATGTTCCTTAACGTAAAGGGCCCAGCACAGACAGGTTCTGGTGCATAACAGCTGTTCAGTAAATGTTTCCTTCCCTTCCCTTCTCCCTTCTGTCCTTCCTTTCTCCTTCCTTCCCTTCCCTCCTCCTCTCTCTCTCCCACCTTGCCTTCTTCTCCTTCAGAGAGAGCTAACACCTAACTGGAGGGGGGACGTCTGTGAGGAACACACCCTTTCTTGCTGAGCAAGTGCTGAGGTACTTAGGAGTCAGAGGCAACAGGTCCTTCTAAAAACCAGGGCATGAGGAAGGGGCACAGGTAGATAGCTTGGTGGAAATTTTGCATAAAAAACCATGTAGACACTCACATTCACTCTGTCCTCAGGCAGCTGCCCCTCTCTCTTCCTCCTCGTCCTTTACCCGCAAGATGAGAGATGTATTCTGGCCTTCAGCTGGTGTGTTGGAGGTGGACACGAAGGGGAGCTCTGCACACTGAGTGGTGAGATTCTCACTTCTGCTGCTGGACCCAGTTCATTGCAGGCAGCCAGCTCAGGGGACTGGAGAACATATTCTGGGATAATCAGCCAGCCCTGGACAAAGACCAAGCAGAATATAGATCCAATCCTCTTCTCAAACTCTTCTCTGAAGCTCATCAGGCACCTAGCCCTGGCCATGCATGAAAAACCATCAGTATTTAGTTCTTCACCGTCCTGTATAGAAGGAAGAAGATGAGAATCACCAAAGGCTTGAAGCAGGATTAAAATGTGTAAGACAGAGGCTCCAACAAATAAATCAGTGGAAAAAAGAAGTAGAGACAATGTAGGGGACATAAGAAACATTCAAAATACAATGATCAATCTCATCAAGAGATAAGAGATATATCTATGAAATAAGAATGGAATGTTATATAAGGAAACATTTAGAGAATAGAAGAGGGCCTTTGACAGTTAAAGTATGATAGCAGAGCTTATAAAAGTCTGTGGATAATGTTGAAGAAACCTTCCAGAAAGAACTATAGGAGGAAGTTACCGAAAATAGAAAAGATGGGAAAATGAGGGTATCAGTCCACAGTCAAATGTCTATTAGGAGCTACAGAAAGAAAGAAAAAAGAAAATAGAAGGGGTTAATACTAATTTTTAAAAAAATGGGAACAAAATTTCCAAAACTTCTTAATTCTTGCAGTTCCAGTCCAAATGGCCCCAGCGAGTGCCTAGCATAACTGATGGGAAGCAGTGCTCACACAGGCACATCATTGTGGTATATTGGGATATAGGATAAAGACAAGTTTTCAAAAGTTATCAGAGAGGAACAAAGTCAGTTTCATAAGAAGGACCAGGGATCAGAATAGCATGAGACTTCTCAACCATTTGGAGATGGTGTGGCAGTGCCTTCAACATTCTGAGAGAAAAGGATTTCCAATGTAGAACCGTAGTCCTGAGAAAATCACCCTCAAGAGTGAGGGCAGATTTCAAAAATACGTGTCTTCCTGGGGTGCCTGGGTGGCTTAGTCGGTTAAGCGTCCGGCTTTCGCTTAGGTCATGATCTCGCGGTTCGTGGGTTCCAGCCCCGCGTCGGGCTCTGTGCAGACTGCCAGCTCAGAGCCTGGAGCCTGTTTCTGTCTGTGACTCCCTCTCTCTCTGACCCTCCCCTGCTCACGCTATCTCTCTCTCTCTCTCTCCTAGAAATAAAATAAATTAAAAAAAAAATACCTGCCTTCCTTCCACCCTTTTTTATAAAGCTACTATGGGACATAGTTGACCAAAATGAAGATGTAATCAAGAAATATGAAGGCTTGGAGTCTAGGAATCAGGGACAATGAAACTGAAAGAGGTAAAGAAAATTAGTAGGGTGAGGAGGATGGGAAGCGTGACAGTGGAGCAGGGGTCTGGAGAACAGTCTTTCCATTTGAAAGCAATGATGGAGGGATTATATTAAAGAACACAGCAAATGGTAGATTTTCTGATGTGCTCCACCATATTGAAAGGCGTTTTACTTTTTTTTGGAACATGTGGGGCTGAATTACAGATAGATGCATAGAAAGGTTGAAGAAAAAACAGACTATTTTGTAAAATGAAATGTGTATGAGGAAGAACATCATCATAGCTTATAATTGTGTGAAACTCTTGCAGACATATTAATGTAAATGTTGTATAATATTTCCCCACTAATCATGATAAAACTGTCTGGGGACAAGGGAGGGAGGGGAAGAAATGTTTGTTGCCTGGTGGGGGATGGGGAGGGCTTGGTGAAGGGGACTGAGTCCTCATCTTCCATAGTAGGAAAGTGGAACATAATGTCAAAACATAAAAAGTTAAATGGAAAGTGTTCATGGGCGGGGTGCCTAGGTGGCTCAGTCGGTTAAGCATCCGGCTTCAGCTCAGATCATGATCTCACAGTTCATGAGTTCCAGCCTTGTGTCAGGCTCTGTGCTGACAGCTCAGAGCCTGGAGCCTGTTTCAGATTCTGTGTTTCCCTCTCTCTCTGCCCCTCCCCCTCTTATGATCTGTCTCTCTCTCTCAAATATAAATAAGCATTTTTAAAAAAAAGTATACATGAGCTATTTAGAAAAATGAGGATTCCAGAAAAATATTAAAAAATTTTGTTAAGCCTTATAGCCTTGTTTGCTATAATGCCTACACATTACTTTGATTTTTTTAAAAAAGGGAATGGAGAGTGAGGAGTGTTTATCAAACAGCTGGTCTGTTTGTGACATCAGCTGGAGGTGGGGCCTTGGGTCATAGAACCTTTTTCATTTTAAAAAATGTCAGAGACTCATTTATAAGCTAAAATTTGATAGAGTTGGGAGATCCAGAAAAAAGAGAGGGCATCAGTGTTGCACGGATAGGATCTAAGGCAAAAGTGTGTGGATGGATTGACCTCAGGAGAAAGGTCCAGAAAAAGAAAGGTAGGTGTAGGCACAGACACATTTGGGAGGCTGAGAGATCTCTCACGAGAGGGTATCTGTTTTATCTGTGAAGTAAGGGGCAACGCAGGTTGTTAGCATGAAGACAGGAGGTGTTGGGGGAGATAGTTTGAGCAGAGTATGGAAACTAGAATCCTCCTGGCAGAGACCAGGCCAGAGAGCTGGCCTGGGGTGCGTAGCAGTGTATCTGAGCAGACTCAGCAGTCCAGCGGAGAATGGAAACCACACACTTGGGAAGGCATATCTTCCCAGTTGTGAATGTTTTTAACATTTAAAATTTTTTTAACATTTATTTATTTTTGAGAGACAGAGAGCAACAGAGAATGAGCAGCGGAGGGGCAGAGAGGAGACAGAGTTACTTCTTTGATCGTCCTGGGGAACATGCCAGGTTGGGATGTTGGGGGGGTGGGGTTCCTGGATGGCCTAGCCCATGGGCAGGAAGAAGGAGCTGAGGGGGATGGTGAGAGGTGGTTGATGCTCTGCCACATGACAATAGATAATGTCAAGATGTGAAAAGCTAACATAGGGAATACCTGAGCTATTTAGAAAAAATGGGGATTTTAGGGGCACCTGGGTGGCTCAGTCAGTTAAGCCTCTTCCTCTTGATTTTAGCTCAGGTCTTGAACTCAGGGTTGTGTGTTGGGCTTCGTGCTGGGCATGGAGCCTACTTTAAAAAAATGGAGATTTTAGAAAAATATTGTAAATATTTGTTAACCTTATAGCATCGTATGACTTCAGAGCTATGCTTATGCATCACCTCGTTAATGTCATAAAAGAGACCAGAGAAGGGAAAGAGCAAGGGGTATAGTGAGAACAGGCTCTTTTCATTGGAGGTCGACATGTAGCCCCTGTGTTTATGAGGCTAAACTTCTGGCCATAGGGCAGTTGCAGTGGGTGATCAACCTGGGGCAACAAAGCCAAGGTGCTGGGAAGGAGGGCAATGCTTAAGGTGGGGAGAAGCTAGTGAACCAGTTGCCAAAGTCATGTGCCCTCCGCATTGTAGAGGGATTCAAGCAAAGTGATGACATGGGGGGGAAGGTCAGCTTCAGATAACGCAAGTTGGTAGAGAGAGTGCCTTTCAAAGATTTAGGTAGGGTTTCCAGAGGGTTTGGTTTGCAAGTATTGGAATGGAAGTTAGTCGGAAGCGGAGGAGTCGTCCCGGAAGTAGAGAAGCTCGCGATGTGGGTCAAGGAGGATGGAACTAACTGGTTTGAAGAGTTTGATTTAAAACCTCTGATGCAAAAACATTGCCTTATTGGAAGAGAAGTAGACCTGCAGATGAGGAGAAAGGCCGACAAGGGGTAAGGCAGCATTGGCTGAAATTGGCCCCTAGGAGCTCCCCAAATGGAAAATAAGCAAAGAAATCCTGCATATGTCAGAGGGGAGGGACAGTCATGTGCCCCTGAGTTGGCTGCAGACCTCCTGGCGCTTCCAGTTTAATACTTTTAGGATGGATAACAGCAAGCTAGCAGCTTCTGATTAGCGTGATTAAGCTCAACTTATTCGAGGACAGGGTATTTCCAGGAAGCTTGTCTTTCTCCAGGACTGGTACCAGGGTGGGAATCGTAGGATGGTATTTTCTCGAGGGGGATTCTAGTAAAGTGAATTTTGTCGTTTCTAGGAACTGCTCCACGTAGAGCTTCTTAGGCTCACTCTGACTCTTAACATCTAGTATCTTCCAGTGTTTTTCAAGGCTTTACTTGAGCATCCCACTTCCTCCCCACCTCCTTCCCTGCTTCCCAAGGGCTGTTGCAGTTAATCACACCATTTGGTGTCTAACGTCACTTCAGAGTCACGAGGGCTTCCTTTCTACTTCATTAAAAAAAAAAAAACAAACCGAGGCCAGAAGGCATGTTTTCCTCAGTGTCTTTATTTTTTCTATACATATGTATACAGGTATGTGTGTCTATATATATATGTAAAGATATATCTTTTTAAAATTTTTTTAACATTTATTTATTTTTGAGAGACAGAGAGCAACAGAGAATGAGCAGCGGAGGGGCAGAGAGGAGACAGAGTCCAAAGCAGGCTCCAGGCTCTGAGTTGTCAGCACAGAGCCTGATGTGGGGCTTGAACCCATGGATCATGAGATCATGACCTGAGCTGAAGTCGGACGCTCAACTGACTGAGCCACCCAGGCGCCCCTATATCTTTATTTTCCTATACTTTTCTAACTGTCTCCTGCTGTACTTGCCCTGCTATTCTCTGCAGTCTTAGAGCTTAGCTGTGCCTCATGATCGCAGCCAACTGCTTTGCCAGTGCTTCTGGCCACATCTCCTGCCCCTCAGGCACTGCCATATCAACCCACCCTCTTGCTCCTTCCCAATCCTGGTGAATATCCTCAGTCTTTCTCTGTCTTAATGGTTCCTTTCTCTCCGTCTAGGAACCTAGTCAATTCTTTCCCATCCTAAAAACACGCAGGTCCCACAAACTCTTCCTTTATCCCTAACTCTTGAGGCCACTTCCTTCTCCTCCAGACTTGTACTGATGTTGCTCTTTGGAAGGCACCAAAGTCTCCCTAATGACCATGTCTGGGCGATTTTTTTTTTTAATCCTGAGTTTTCTGTAGCTTCCTTCTGAATCTGACAGTATTTTTTTAAGTTTATTTATTTATTTTTGAGAGACAGAGAGAGAGAGAGCAGGGGAGAGAGAGAGAGAGAGAAGCAGAGAGAGAATCTTAAGCAGATACACAGTCAGTGCAGAGCTTGATATGGGGCTTGAACTCATGAGCTGTGAGATCATGAGCTTAGCAGAAATCAAGAGTCGGATGCTTAACCTACTGAGCCACCCAGACGTCCCTGAACCTGACATTATTGGTAACTCTTGCTTTCTTAAAGTATGATGCCTTTGGCTCCCAGAACTCGACAGTCTCCTGATTTTTTAATGCCTTTCCAATCACTTGACTGTCTCTTTCAGGAGCTCCTCTTCTGTCTGCTTTTCAGTGTTTGGGTCACTTGGAGCCTGTCCTTGGCCCACTGCCCTTCCTCCTGGAGCTCATCCATCCATATGACTTCACTTACTGCCTAGATGCAGATGACTTCCTTTCGGGAGTACCAGATGTGTATATTCCACCACATCTCTACCTGATGGCCCACAGACACCTCAGCTCACCATCTTCAACACTGACTCATCGTCTCCTTAAACCCACTCTACTCCTGGGGTCTTGGATGCCACATGTGCCCCTTTTCGCATACACATCTAAACAATCAACAAGATCTAACAAGTTTTCTTTCCAGTTAATTTTTGAATTCGTCCCTTCATCTCCATTTCTGTTATGAACATCCCAATTCATGTCTTTATTAATTTTCAACTTACTGGGTAACGATTTCCTGACTTCTCTCTGCCTCTAATCTTGTCCCTGTTAAATCCACCCTTCACATGTCTGCCATGGTGATCTGCTTAACATGCTGACCTGGCCGTGTCATTCCCCCTTTTAAACCTTTCCACGCAGTCTATAGGATAAAGTCCAAGCTTCTTAACGCTGCATACAGGGCCCAGCACAAAACAGCCTCTCCAGATCTTTCTGTCTCACCTGCCCTTCCTTCCTGCCCATCCCAGGATTATGCTTTAACAACACTAGCTACATCGGCATGGTCAGTCCACGCCAGGCTCCTGCCTGCACCATGCTTTTGCCTCAATTGTTGTGTACCTTGGTAAAGATGGTCTCTTTCCTCTACCTGCCCTTTCTTTGAATAATTCATATTCGTCCTTTAAGATCCATTTTGGGGAAGCCTCCAGGAAGCCTTCCTTAAACCCTGGTCCTGTCTAGATTCCTCCAAAGTCTGGATATATGTGAGCACGTGCTGTAAAAAAACAAGGACTTTAGAGGAAGAGTGGCCTGGAGGTAAATTAGTAGCACTGAGGCCTTGGGCAAGATACTTTTTTTTGGTAAGTATTTTAGCTTTTTTTTTTTTTAATGTTTATCTATTTTTGAGAGAGAGAGAGAGAGAGAGAGGATGTGTGTGCATGAATGCATGCAAACGAGCAAGGGAGAGGCAGAGAGAGGAGAGAGAGGATCCCAAGTAGGCTCAGCAGTCAGTGCAAGTGGGCCCGACACTTTTAATTCTGAATCTCTGTTTAGCATTTGTTGACTGGGGATGATAATATTATTTAATTCATAGGGATAGTGGAAGGATTACCTTTAATAACCTGTACATAGTGCCAGACTTACAGTAGGTACTCAGTGGTAGCATCTGTTCTTATCTGCATCTTTATCATTGTATCTACTGTAATGTTTTATAATATCCAAGTGTATGGGGGAGGGGGGATCTTTTTTTTCACCCTTCAAACTCTTACTACTTAATAAAGAAGGATTACTCAGGAATTTAGTCTCACCGCCTCTGAGACACAGAGCTCTTCTAGGCAGCCAATGCTAATTAATGGTGACTTTGCCCTATAGAGAGATGGAATTTGAGGGGTAAGAAATGGGTCCCTCTCCAGCCCTGGCTGTGTGACATGACTGTTCCCAGAGTTTCTCCAATCTTCTGGGGCCAGACACTGTCACCGTGGAAGAAATAGCATCGTTACTGAGGGACGGTACAGTCCGGGGCAGGCTGAATGGAGATTATATCTGTACTTAATTTACTTGCTTCCTTCTACATTCCTGGGAAGGGTGTTCCACATGCAGGCCTTTGAAAAGAGGAGGTCCAGAGGAGATGCTCCCTGTCTCTCAACCTATTTTCTCCTCCTCTGCTCTTTTAATGTCCCCTAAGCTATGTTCTCAGTGCCTTTCCCAGCCCTGCCCTCCCCGCAGGAAGTGTAGGCTCCCACCCACTCCTGTGATTTGGAAATTCATGCGCTGCTTGCTTTGGCGGGATGGGGATGAAGTCGCCCCAGTTTTTCAGTGCCACCTCTGGGTCGTGTGGAGATAGGCTCTGATGCTCAAAATAAGAATGGAAGCTGGTGCTCACATCTCAGTGTGATCTCCCCACCAGTTTAAACTAAAGCCGAGCTCACCCAACTGAGGCTCAGTTGAGGAAAGTCGATTCCTTCTCCACTCTGTTGCAGAACAAGGAGGCCTACCATTAGTGGGTTATTCTACCCATGGTATTCTACCATGGTCGCTACCAGTTCCATTCAGTGTCAGCCAGTTGGCAATAGGTTTCATTAGATTTTTCTTAGTTTCCAAATACCCTCTCCATGGAACAGGAGAGGAGGCGTTCCATTTGACTTTGACACACACCATGATCTTTTAACATGCCTGTGTCACGGCATAAATTTTTTGAAATTTAATTTTGAGAGAGAGACAGAGTGTGGGTGGGGGAGGGGGAGAGAGAGGGAGACACAGAATCCGAAACAGGCTCCAGGCTCTGAGCTGTCAGCACAGAGCCCTATGCAGGGCTCGAACCCACGAGCTGTGAGGTCATGACCTGAACTGGTCATACGCTTAACCGACTGAGCCACCCAGGCATCCCAGGATTGGGTGTGAGCTTCTTGCGAGTGGTGTCCCTAGGCTATTCATCCTTGTACTGTTAGTCTTTTGCACAGTGCTGGCCTCTTGCAAGGCTTTCAATACATGTTGACTGTGATGAATGAGCCCTGTGGTTTAGTGAGCATTTTCTAACCTGTTTTTTCTTTTGTCCGTGGTATAAGTCAAGTTTGGAGCACGGGTTTACATGGATTTCCCAGGTCTCTCCTTCCTGGGAAGTTCAGCATCATCGTGATGCAAGGTAGCTTCAGCATGCCTGGCAAGTCTTTGGGACAGTTTGCCAGATGGCTGGCATTTGATGCTTGTTTCTCTCTCAGCAAGTGTTTACTGAAGTCTTAATGTGTGTTTCCCGCATGGTAGGTGCTGGGACGCCGGGAAGGGAAGGAGAGAGCCCTCCTAGCATTTACCAGTTGCTCTCCATTCTTAATTGTTAGGCAGCATGACAAGTAAGCAAGTTTGGTATGATTTCAGAGGAATTCTCCCATGCTCCAGCCTGATACTCAAAATGGAGCTTCAGAGTTGAATTATTGATCAGTTCAGTCTCTTTCATGAACAACCTCCTGGACAGATAATATCTACTAGTATTTAACACCTTGGTATGAAAAGCAATTCAAAGCAGTCTTCAGTGTGGGAGGAGGGAAGGCAGTGAAATTCCTTGGCCACTATGTGTGGAGAAAGGAGATGCTGCTAGTGAGGGCAGGCAGAGGCCGAAGGATTTCAAGGCTGAGCCCATGACTGACCTGGAGGGAAGGGCAGTGCTGTGTAGAGTAAGTCACTGGGACCTCCACTCTCCACTCACAAGTGGGTTGGCCTTCGACAACATCTCTAAAATTCTCATGGTCTAATTTGTAAAATCTGCCACGTGGAGATGATAATACTCAATTTCTTCAGAGTTTTCGTTAATTTCTTTCACCTAGCTCTGAGTGACTTGTGGGTCAAGGTATTATTCTCTGTTAAATACAAATACTCTTTTTTGTAATATGTTTTTAAAATTTTTTTTCTTATATTTGAGAGAGAGAGACAGAGACTGGGCACAAGCAGGGGAGGGGCAGAGAGATGGAGACAGAATCTGGAGCAGGCTCCAGGCTCCGAGCTCTTAGCACAGAGCCTGACTCGGGGCCCGAACTCACGAGCAGTGAGATCATGACTTGAGCTGAAGCTGGACACCCACACGACTGAACCACCCGGGCGCCTCTAAAATACAAATAGTCTTGGGTTAGGGCATAGAAAACTATTATTGGAAATAGAAAAATATTATATAGGCATACTGGTAGGAATTGGGGTTTACTAAAAAAGGGTGGTCACCTCGGAAAATAGAGCCAAACTCCAGGAAATGCGTCTCCTGCTAGATCTGTTTGTTGAGAAGAGAGGCTGCAGCTCTTTATGGATGCAGATACCTGAGTGGGTTCTGGGGTGGAGGTTGCACAGAGGCAGAAAGTCTGGGACATAAAAACAAAGCTTGCTGTCAGGCCTCTTCACAGTTTGGTAGGGTTAGTGCCTTATCTTTATATTATACACCTTTGTCTGTCTGTCTATCTATCTATCTATCTATCTATCTATCTATCTATCTGTCTTTTTATCTTTTACACTGTTTAAGATCCTTATATGAGGGGAGGCAAGGCAGAAAGAAAAGAAAAGAAAGATATACTTGACGGTCAATGTTAGATCAAGGACATTACACTCTATCCCGGTCTTGAATATTGGATCCATTCATGGATGCCATATTTTAGGAAAGACATTGATGGATCTGAGGGGAACTGGGTTATGGAAAGGCACTTAAGAAACTACTGAAGGAATTGAGGATATTTAAGTTGGGGAAAAAAGCTCAAGACCCAGAGGAAAGCTGTTTTCAGACATCTAAAGCAGAGTCTTGTGGAGAGGAAATGGGTTTGTCCTCTACATCAGGGAACTTGGGGGAAGGGAAAGTCTCTACTGGCAGGGGTGGGGTGTGGTACTGAAATTCTGGCCTGGGAGGGGTGCTCCTGTCTGCAGAGACTTAGGCTAAATTATCAGAAAGCTCTTTTCTGAGTCAAAACAGTTAACAACCAATTGCTTTGAGTGTAAGGAGACTTAGATCAACCTATTATCAGATACTATTGAAATATGTTACAAAAGCTCTATGTGTACATTATGAAACGTTTGGGAAGTAAAAATATAAAGATGTAAGGGGCACCTGGATTGCTCAGTCCTTTAAGTGTCTGACTCTTGATTTCAGCTCAGGTCATGATCTCACGATTTGTGAGCTCAAGCCCTGCATCAGGCTCTGTGCTAACAGTGTGGAGCCTGCTTTGGATTCTCTCCTTCTCTGTCTCTGCTCCTCCTCTGCTCACTCTCTCTCCCTCTCAAATTAAATAAATACACTTAAAAAAAAAGATGTAAATAAAGATATTAAAGTATTGCTCATAATCCTAACCTTCTACATCCCAGTCTTGTGTGGCTCTGACTGGTCACATGCCTATAGCTGTGTTGTAAGGCAGTCGTGGAAATGTAGTTTGTTTGGTTCTATTTTAGGAAGGTATATAGGGTTCTCCAGAGAAATAGAATCAATAGGATGGATATATCTATATATCTCTTTCTCGTGGCTGAATATATCCATTATATTGTATATATTCCATGTATTATATGTGTATGTTCCACATCTTCATTATCCATTCATCTGTGGATGGACACTTAGGTTGTTTCTATATCTTGGCTACTGAGAATAATACTGTAGTAAACACAGGAGTGTGGATATGTCCCTGATAACTCTGTATTCATTTCCTTTGGCTACAGAAGTGAGATTGCTGGATTGCATGGTAATTGTATTTAAATATTTTTTAAAGCCCCACCATACCGTTTCAGGCAGCGGCTGTTCCAATTTACATTCCCACCAACCATACACAAGGGTTCCCTTTCCCCCACATCCTGGCCAGCACTTTCTCTTGTCTTTTTCTGACAGCCATTCTAACAGGTGTGAGGTGAAAGCTTGGTGTGTTTTGACTTCATTGCCCTGATGATTGGTGAAGTTGAGCACCAGCTCATGTGTCTGTTGGCCATCTGGATGTCTTCTTTGGAAAAATGTCTACTTAGTTCCTCTGCCCATGTTTAATTGGATTGTTTGTTTTCTTGCTAGTGAGTTGTATGAAGAGTCGCTTTTCAATATGCAGAGTGAGGCCAAAGTTGACACCTCATTTAATTATTATCATGGACACCGAATGATCCCTGCCTGGGTCATTGTTTACAAGCATCATACAAGTTAGTTCCTGTTTATCTTAATACACAACTGTCCATGTTTATGTTTCTGAGCTTCAAGGCCTTTCTCCATTTCCTTTCTGCTCCCATCTCTCCCTTCCCATCAATCAAAACCCAAAAACCAAAAAACAAACAAAACAAAACAAAAAACCCAAAAGAAATACAGGTAAATGTGCATCTGCTTTCTAAAGCGATCTTCATCTTGAGGGGTCTGACTGGTGCTGGGCTTTGAAGGTTTATGTAAAGGATGAAAGGAATGAGTTTGAAAGACAGAGTATTCCTCTCTCCACCCCATATCTCACTTTGGGTGAGTTAAGATTACCCTGGACTGATATGGAAGGGTTAATGAGCTGCTAGAAAGTCTGTTTTGGACTGCGCGAACTGCTTCCTGCAGCCTTGGCTGGGCATTGGAGCACTGGTCCTTTGAGGAGGGTTACAGCAGGGGCAAGGACACAGAGAACGTAGAGGTGGCTGGGAGTTGTTAGAACATCTGTAGGTGCCCTGGTCAACATGCTCTGACGGTTTAATAATAGCAAAGCAGAGTTCCGGAGCCCGCCATCCCTGATACGGGTCAGGCCAGTCAAAGGTGAGATGTACTTGGGTCTGCTTCCCCAGAAAATTCTGGCGTGCCTCCTGGCAAGTCGTTACTGGAGGTCTGTTTCTCTAGGGTTATTTTGCTATCCAGAAAATTCTCCAAGGGTTGATTGGTGAATGTCAGAACACCATTTGAGCTTGGCCCCTTCTTCAGTTCGGTGTTTTGTGTGAGCATTCTTTCCTGGGTGGATTCCATATAGTAGAAAGATCACCAGATGAGGGGCTTTCTTACTAGCTATGTGGCCTTAGGTAATTTGCCTGTCCATCACGGGACAGACCCAAACTAGTAAATGGTATTTAATGTGAGTTCTAAAATGCTCACAGATCCATGAGATCTTTTCAGTACTTAAAAACGACTCCTAGAAATCATCATTTACCCGTGGTATGGCCACACAAGTGAAATAAAGCAAAAGATTATTTGCTGGTGGTGAAATCAGGTCACAACCATGTTGTAGTGCCATTGATAGGGAGATCAGAACCAATAGGAAACACCTGTCCCTGATTAACGAGGGCCGAAGTAACAAGCTATAAATTACTCCCTCTGCTAACGCTCTGGGCTCAGACCTCTGGAGAATGATCTCCTCGGAGCCCACCTGTGTAAAATAAACCTCCTCCCTCCCAAGATCTCTAAATGCCACTTGGTTCTTCCACTGGGTGATCCAGACCAGATTCCACAACACTATTGCTTGCTGCCCAGAGGTCGTGTTGGGCTGTGAAGGACAACCTTTCGTGAGTATACATGGTGAGTCAAACCAAAGTCATCAGTTAGGTTATTGTGCTATCTGCATTAAAGTACTACCACCAGTATGCCTACTCCTGCTGATAATAGTTGTTTTGATGGTCAAGTTCTGAAGTGCCTGTAGCTGTGATGTTCTCTAAATTTCAAGGTCGGATAGAGGAAGACAAGACTGGAAGGAGAACCTTCTTGAATGATTATGGCCGTGTGTGTTGTCTAATTAATCACGAGGTAGGAAATCTTGCCTCCAACAACACAATATCTCTCTACAATATTTGGTGTTTTATATTTTTTAAGTTTATTTATTTATTTTGAGAGAGAGAGAGAGGGAGAGAGGGAGAGAGAATCCCAAGAAGGCTCTGTGTTGTCAGCGCAGAGCCGGATGTGGGTGGGGCTTGAACCCACGAACTATGAAATCACTACCTGAGCTGAAATCAAGAATCGGACACTCAACCAACTGAGCCACCATGTGCCCCCCTCCCCCCTGTTTGGTGTTTTCTTTCTTTTTTTTTTTTTTTTTTAATGTTTTATCCATTTCTAGGAGAGAGAGAGAGAGAGACAGCGTGAGCAGGGGAGGGTCAGGGAGAGAGGGAGTCACAGACTCCGAAACAGGCTCCAGGCTCTGAGCTGGCAGTCAGCACAGAGCCCGACGCGGGGCCGAACCCACGAACCAGGAGATCATGACCTAAGCGAAAGTCGGACGCCCAAACATTCTTGGTCAGGGTGTCATCATAAATTGGCATGTTCTATGTTCCAGGAGTACCTACCTCTCCCTCTCTTCACCCTGTCACGTGGACATGTATCCTTTTATCTGCCAAGTAACAGCGGGCTTCTTAAATCATTTGTCTGAATGTGTTCTGTGTAAACCAGCTAAAGAGAGCTGTGTATATATTGGGAAGACCAACAAATCTTGCCTGGGGTCAGGTTGCCTGCATGGATAACTGAGTGCTGAGGGAAAATGGGTTGAAATAAATGATGTGGGTGTTTGCACTGTGAGTCGAAGCTAGTTAATTCTGCCTGGAAAGTTGTGACATTTAAAGGGGGCTAGTTTGCCCCATCAGTTTTTAGCGAATCTATTCTTCAGGAAGGATTTGGACCCATAGTATGAAAAAAATACTTGAGATATCCAAGCCCCAAAAAAGTGTTGTCAGACTTACACTCAAGCACTTTGGAAGCTTGTTTTCACTGCATTGCTTCTAGCTTTCATTTTTTTTCTTTTTTTTTTTTTTTTTAATATTTTTATTTATTTCTAGGAGAGAGAGAGAGAGAGAGAGACAGCGTGAGCAGGGGAGGGTCAGAGAGAGAGGGAGATACAGACTCTGAAACAGGCTCCAGGCTCTGAGCTGGCAGTCAGCACAGAGCCCGACCCGGGGCTCGAGCCCACGAACCGCGAGATCATGACCTAAGCGAAAGTCTGACGCTTAACCGACTAAGCCACCCAGGCGCCCCTCTAGATTTCATTTTTAATCTTTAAAGAAGTATGGTGTTTTTCACTATGCAAACAAAAGAACAAAAGGAAGGAAGGAAGGAGAGAAGGAGGGAGGGGAGGGAGGGAAGGAAGGAAGGAAGGAAGGGCTTAGAAGTGGTGGTATCTCAGACATAGTTATGGAATTCAAACAGAACAGTCACAGAAATTTTTGAGAAAATGGAAAACTTTTCTTTTAAAAAAATTTCAAAGGCATATTCAGCATGGCAATAACTATATTTGCAGGTAATATTTTATTGACACCTGTATTTAAACATCAATGTTCTGAAGCAATTTTTAAAAAGCTATGTAACCACTGTTTATTTATACTAAATGTTTACTGTGTTCCAGGCACTGTGTTAAGCCTTTTCTATGCATTATTGTATTTAATGCACACAGTCTGAAAATGTGGCAGGTTCCTGCATTATTGGAAACGGAGGCTCAGTATGGTTTCTCTAGTCTTATCTTGTCTAAAGTTATACATCCAGATAGCCGTAGCAGTAGGGATATATCCAGGTCCATGGGATTCTAAAGCTTGGGTTCCTAATTGACATCACTATTGTTCATTGAACTTGAACTGACACTTCTTGTCAAAGCTTCCTCTGGCAGGCTTTGTACAGTCTGCTACACAAACTCGACTCTGCAACTCCACCTGGTTATCTTCTCTCAGAAGCAGAAGCTGCCCTCACCTTTTTGGAGGAGATGTTGGATCTAAGGTTTGAGAGGGTAGAGTGGGTTTGAGAGAACAAATGCGGAGAATCTGAGGGAGAGAGACTACTGAGAAGTATAAAAAGAAATGCCCTCTCCTATAGGATGAGTAAGTCCTGGGGGTGTAGTACAGCATGGTGACTACAGTAACGGTGTCGTGTTGTACATCTGAAAGTTGCTCAGAGATTAGATCTTAAAGATGGATTTTTTTTTTGTTTTTAGAATATGGTCTTTTTAAAAAATGTTTTTATGTTTTATTTTATATTTGAGAGAGAGAGACAGAAAGTGAGCAGAGGAGGTGCAGAGAGATGGAGATAGAATATGAAGCAGGCTCCAGGTTCCGAGCTATCAGCACAGAATCTGATGTAGGGCTCGAACTCACGAACTGTGAGATCATGACCTTAGCCAAAGTCAGACACTTAACTGATTGAGCCACGCTGGTGCCCAAAAGATAGATGTTTTTAAGGTTTTTGTTTTGTTTTGTTTTTGTTTTTGTTTTTGTTTTTTCCAGAGAGAAAGAGCATAAGCAGGGAAGAAGGGCAGAGGGAGAGAGAGAAAGAGACAGAGAGAGAAAGAATCTCCAGCATGGAACCTGACTTGGGGCTTGATCTCATGACCATGAGATCATGACCTGAGCTGAAATCAAGAGTTGGATGCTTAACCAACTGAGCCACCCAGGTGCCTCAAAGGTAGATACTAGCTAAACTTATTGTTTACCATTTCACAATATATACATTTCACAGTCATTTCACAATATATACATATATCAAATCATTGTGTTGTATGCCATGTTATATGTCAGTGATATCTCCATTAAAAAAATAAATTAAAAAGTTACTGCCAAGGAGTAGTTAAGACCCAATATTTTTCTTGAGTAAGAAAGATATGTGTACAGTGTTCAGTAGTAGAATACTTCCAGATGTTTCCCTCTTACCTGCTATGTGGCTTTGTTGACATCTTCAGAATGACCTGGCCACCATCTTTTTCAACAGTTTGCGCCTAGAGTAACTACCCAATGATTGTAGTGCCTGCTCTTCAGAATTACCTCCTTCTCCTTTTCTCTCCTCTTTTCTTGTACATATCACACAAGAAAAAGAGGAAGATGTATGATATGTTGGTTTGATTTACATGTTCCAATCTTCCTTGATTTGTGATGAGTTTATACTCCAGTGAAACCATCATAAGTTGAGCATACTGTAAATCAAAAATGCATTTAAGAGACCTCACCTACCTTACATGATAGGTCAGCCTCGCCTACATGATAGGTCAGCCTCGCCTACCTTAAACATACTCAGAACACTTACATTAGGCTACAGTTGGGCAAAAATAATCTAATGCAAAGCCTATTTTATAAGGCAATGTTGAATATCTCATGTAATTTATTGAATATGGTACAGAAAGTAAAAAAAAAAAAAAAAAACCCAGAATGGTTGTATGGGTACAGAATGGCTGTCACTGTATCAGTTGTTGACTGTTGTGATTGTACAGCTGATGGGGCTCTGTGGCTCACTGCCACTGTCCAGCACCATGAGAGAGGATCATATCGCTAGCCTGGGAGAAGATCCAAACTCAAAATTCAAACTGCATGTCGCTTTCACAACATCGTAAAGTCAAAAAATCATATTTCAAACCATCATTAAGTTGTTTTGAATTGATTACCAAAATAGGTTCAACTATTGTGAAATGATTACCACAATAGGTTCTGCTAACATTGATGTTCTCATACAGAGTCAAAAAAAAAAAAGAGGAAGAGAACACTGGATAGAAAGTGTCTAAAGATGAGAAGCATGAACTTCATATAATTTATTCTGTTGAAATGTAGGTTTCTTGGTGCCTTTATAAAGAAGTAAACCATTTCTGAATTCCTTTTCAGGTTGGGAATTGATGGGCATATTTTGGACATGACACTTAAGTAGTTAAGTAGCTTCAGCATTCCTTAGCAACCAAAAAATTTTATGTTTTATAGACATCTCAGGAAGTTTTTTTTGGGAGGTATTTCTTCATATGTGCAACACAGAACAGAATTTTGAACTGAATTTAAATAAGAATGAAAATTCATATTCAAACTAGCTTCAGGACATATGGTTTGCATATAAATAAGTATAAGAATGGTTTTAAAGCATTCTACTGTATTTTTTAAAAAGCAGGTAGTCTAAAGGATCTGTTTTTGTTTAAATTTTTTTATTAAAATTAAAATTTTTTTTAATGTTTTATTTATTTTTGAGAGAGAGAGAGAGACGGTGTGAGCAGGGGAAGGGCAGAGAGAGAGGGAGACACAGAATCTGCACAGAGCCCGACACAGGGC
This sequence comes from Hyaena hyaena, assembly GCF_003009895.1. Classification (NCBI taxonomy): domain Eukaryota; kingdom Metazoa; phylum Chordata; class Mammalia; order Carnivora; family Hyaenidae; genus Hyaena; species Hyaena hyaena. The sequence goes on along the minus strand of NW_024080863.1, from coordinate 449,190 downwards.
TCGAACCCATGAACTGTGAGATCATGACCTGAGCGGAAGTCAGATGCTTAACTGACTGAGCCACCCAGGTGTCCCATATTTTATTAAAACTTTTTTTTAATGTTTTATTTATTTTTGAGAGAGAGATACAAACAGTGTGAGCAGGGGAGGGTCAGAGAGAGAGGAAGATACAGAATTGGAAGACAGGCTCCAGGCTCTGAGCTAGCTGTCAGCACAGAGCCTGACACGGGGCTGGAACCCACAAAGCTGAGATCATGACCTGAGCCGAAGTCGGCCGCTTAACCGACTGAGCCACCCAGGCACCCTATATTTTATTAAAAATTTTAATGTTTATTTATTTTTGAGAGAGAGAGAGAGAGAGAGAGGTGGGGGGGGGGGGACGGAGAGAAAGGGAGACAAAGAATCTGCAGCAAGCTCCAGGCTCTGAGCTGTCAGCACAAAGCCTGAGGTGGCGCTAGAACTCACAGACCGCAAACAAAGATCACAACCTGAGCTGGAGCCGGAAGCTTAACTGACTGAACCACCCGAGTGCCCCCGTATTTGTTTAAAATTTTAAATCACACATTTAAAAAGCCCAATGAAACACATTTGCAAGTAGAAAAAGTATAAAGGAGCAGAAATTAAAGACCTGAAAAGCCTATGTCAGGGAACCAATCACCATTAACATTTCCTTCCAACCTTTTTTCTATTCATGTTTTAGGTAGAAACGTGACACATTGTATCAGTCAGGATAGAGTTGGTTATGATGTGATAACATGTAGGTCCAAGATGGGATTGTGTGAAACTACAGCTATTTGTTTCTCACTGATGCTGCATGTTTATTTCAGGTCTGTTGGAGACCCTGCACCGATGTCATAGCTGTCTTCATTCAGGACGATCACGATCTGGAACATTTCTGGTAACCACAGTGGGGTGGAAAGAGTGTTCTGACTGGCCACACAGGGGAGATTGAATGCTCAGACAGGAGATATCACATAATCTGCTTACAAATCAATGGCAAAAACCAATTATATGGTCTTATTAACCACAGGCCATCTTTATGTCCTGTAAGCTCTATTAAACAATACCAATATTAATCAACAATATTTGTATTTATTTATTTAGTTTTTAATGTTTATTTATTTTTGAAGGAGAGCGAGAGGGAGGGGGGAGGGCAGAGAGAGAGAGAGAGAGGGAGACACAGAATTCGAAGCAGGCTCCAGGCTCTGAGCTGCCAACACAGAGCTCAACATGGGGCTCTACATCACAAGCTGTGAGATCATGACCTGAGCCAAAGTCAGATGCTTAACCGACTGAGCCACCCACACACCCCCAACAGTACTTTTAGAGCTTAAGGTGAGTTGTATGAAACTCAAACTTGTGTTTCTTTTCAAAATAGTCTATAGTTTAGATGTTTAGTTAAGTGTTCTTAGATTGCCGAGGGTTAATTTGGTCTTATTTATTACATGTGGTGTTAGAAAATAGATATTTTTTCCTACTCCAAGGGTTTCGTTCCATGAAGTGAGAGACCCATGAATTTAACACTCCTGTCCACTAGTGACTTCATTTGATTGGTGAGTTTGGAAGCAGAAATTGGGCACCATAGCCTAGGCCTTCCTTTCTCCTTCCTCATGAGAGGGAGCTGTCCACGGAAAGTGTCACCTGCTCTTCTCCCCCGTGCTGTTGGGAGCAGGCTGCCCACCAGCACCCTGGCCCAGCTGGGGTGACTGTTCACCCCTGTTTGCTCAGGCTGCAGGGTTTCCTGGGATGTGGGGCTTTCAGTGCTGAAATCAGGAGAGTCTCTCTCTGTGACTGGCCGGTCAAGCCTGGGTAATTCTCGGATCCAGGCTCAAGAAGCCCATTTGTTCCTTTTATAAGTCACATCCTCTACTATCACATTTATCAGGAATAACAGTAATAAAGGTGGTTATTTAGTGTCCCCTCAAGGACAGGTTTCCGTCTCATTTCTCAGTTGGACCAGAACCCCAGGCACATAGGGGAGATGGTTTTTTTGTTTGTTTGTTTGGTCTATCCAACCCGAGCACTAGATGAACACAGTCCCCACTCACCCTTTTCCCCATAGCCTTACCATGAACTGATTTGGCAGCATCCCCAAATAGTGAACCAAGATCTGAAGTTGCACTTCTCCAAGATAAACATCCCCATGGGACTAGTAAGCATCATCTAGTTGAGGTCTTAGATCAGAGTTTATTTATCTGTTTGGCTTCTGTAGTGTAATTTCTCCAGAGCCCAGTGATGTTTGGATAACCAGACCCATGGTGATTAAGGGTGGGTCAGATCAAAGTAGGGGCAGAAGAGCAGAAGGGAGGACATAAGTAAGGAGGGTGAGAAAGAGGGCATGTAGTAGGACAGCTCCATCATCCGGAGGAGGGCCAGCTTGTGGGGCAAGTCAGAGAGCACTTCTTGATTTCCTAGTAAATGAAAAAGCACTGCCCCAGTGGCTGGATTCACTTCAAACATGGAGAATGCAAGGGAAGCAGCCAGTATGCCAAGAGATTTACTCCCGGTTTTTAGAGAGGAACATTGTCACATATGCTGCTTTTTTTTTTTTTTTTTTTTCTTTTCATAGATCACCAAATATTTCAGTCAAAGCAAGAATTAAAAGAAACAAAAGCTCTTTGAACATTGCATAACCTCTTCTGCTCTGAATATCTGTCATTTTTACAAATACAGACTTAAATATTTTGGAGATCTATTTCTGCCGATATTTGGTTGGGTTTAACGTATCCATGCAGTGGTGACATGCACAGTGTCTAACAGCTGGAACAGCATGGCTCCCACCAATCATGACAAATACGAGGCAGAAAACACAAGGGCTGGTTTCGCCGCTGTGCACGCATGTGCATTCACGCGGAAAATCAGCCTGGTGCGTATGTGAATATGTGAATCATCTTGTTAATACGTCTCTGCAGGTGACTCGGACTCCTAAATTCTCTGACTGCTTCAGTGTCCTCTGTAACACTGAGCCTCCCCATCTCTGTATTTTTCCTTCCATTAGTATAGCAGTTCTCCGAGCCGTGTTCTGGGGAGCTTGTTAAAAATGCAGGTTTCTTTGCCTCCCTTCAGACCCACTGAGTCACAAGCCCTGGGGTGGGGCCCGGTGTCTGTCTTTTATTTAACAAGCTTCTCGTATTACTGGGATGCAGCTCACTGAGGTGCTAGGCTCTCTCCATTTCTAAAGCGACACTTGTAATCTGACTGCATTTACTTCCTGCCTGCCTTACTCCTCCCCCACCTTTCATTTTAGGGTTTTTGCTCCTTCGGGGTAGGCTCTTCTTACCATTGTTGGACATTTGGAGGTCATTAACTTCAACTTAACCTGGTCAGTCCTCCTTTTCATTGTCTCAGACTTGCTGAGAATAAACACAAGCCTTTCCCAAAGGGGAAGCACACGGACGGTCTTTGGTCTCACCCTCTTGTCTCCAGAGGAAACCTTTCCACTTCTGAGGCTCTGTGGCTAAAAAAAGAAAGAAGGAAAGAGAGAAAGAGAGAAAGAGAGAAAGAAAAGAAAGAGAGAAAGAAAGAAAGGAAAGAAAGAAAGAAAGAAAGAAAGAAAGAAAGAAAGAAAGAAAGAAAGAAAGAAAGAAAAGAGAGAAAAAGAGTCAGCCTCCTCCTCCGCCCCCTTCCCCTTCTCTTCTAGATGGAAAGGTGGGAATGAGGTACTAATTATTTTGTCAGGAAGGAAAAGGCAGATCTTGTCTTTCTCCTCCAGACCAGTTACTGTCGGTGGGTTTATGCACATATTTATTCTGCTTTAGGCAAAGACTGTCATCAGAGCTGGGGGTTCCTGTAGCCACTGGGAGTTTCAAAGCAGGTTTTAGGATCTTCCAGCCCCTTGTGAGTTTGTAGTGGGATTAAGCAATGTGGATGAATTATGCTCTCGGATGTGGAAAATGCCTGCCCTGTCTTCCAAAATCCATCCCACGGCTGCGGACGCAGGTCAGCCAGACTGGTGCAGCTAAATGTTAGGCATTGCTTCAATGATCAACACCAGTTACCATGTCGTTTCTAAGTTGTTAGTTTTATACCAGTGCTCTGAGGGGCTAGAAGAGGCCAAGGACTGGTTCTTGACCTTTTGGTGTAACTGAGGAGAAATGATCAACATGCATGAAATCAGAGATAAACAGGACAAGGCAGTGTAAGCTTATTTTATCCAAATTGGGTGCCGTAAGGACTCAAAAGCGAGAGGACCCAGTGAGCACTGAGTGGCAGGGCAAAGCTTCTCGGAGACGTTGCACATGAACTTCATCTTGAAGGCTTTGGGAAGACACTGCAGACCCAAGAAGGACATGAGCGAGGCTCAGGATGGCCAGTGTGGGAATTAGCCTGGCAACAGTGAGGGTTCAGTCTATGGCCTGCGACCTGATCTGCCTGGGGGAGACTAGGCTGCGGGGGCAGGCAAAGAAGCTAAAGACAAAACAAAACAAAACAAAACAAACAGGAAATAGGGGATGGTCAAGTGTTTCTGAATGGGGGAAGTGACATGTTTAAAGAAAAGCTTTTGTGGTTTTGTGGAGATGGCTCTATGACCCAGGGTTTTATTACAATTCAATAATTTAGCCACTACCTTGTTGGGCTCTGGGAAGCTGTGTTTCGGCTCAGAGCTGCTGCTTCCTGTTAGACTTCATTTTTCTGATTTATCAAGGGATGATGATGATGATGATGATGATGATAGTGATGATGGTCATGATGATTTTTTTTTTCTGGTAGCCCTGCCATATATCCTGGCATCAACCAGTCAGAAAGTATGGGACTTTGTGTTGAGCAGATTTCTGAGCCTCCTTGGGTCCAGCAGCTAACCGTTTACTTGCCAGATCCTGGGAAGCTGGGGGATATTTGAGGGGAGGTGAGAGATGTGGCAACTTACTAGGCTTCTAAAGACTACCTTTGGGGTGGGGGTGGGGTACATGGCTGGCTTGCTTGGGGGAGCATGCGACTCTTGATCTTGGGGTCATGAGTTCGAGCCCCACACTGGGTGTAGTGATTACTTAAAAAAATAAATAAGTAAATAATCTTAAAACAACAACAGAAAATTGCCTTTAGGGAAATATTTAAATATCTTCACTGCTAGTGCAGCTACATTAGAAAGGCCTGACTGCATATCAGCCTCTCATTGATCTTTATTTAGTTTTTTTTTAAATTTTTTAATGTTTTACTTTTATTTTTGAGAGACAGAGAGGCAGAGCATGATTAGGGGAGGGGCAGAGAGAGAGGGAGATGCTGAATCCGGAGCAGGCTCCAGGCTCTGAGCTGTCAGCACAGAGCCCAATGTGGGGCTCGAACCCACAAACCATGAGATCATGACCTGAGCTGAAGTCGGCTGCTTAACCAACTGAGTCACTCAGGCGCCCCTATTTACTTCTTAATGATATGTTTTCGGTGTTGCATAGCTAAGAGGAGGTAACAGAGAGGCTGAATGATATGATCTACATCATACGACAAGAAAAAAGAGGCGCTCTGTATTAGATGTATCTCTTGGATGAGAGCTTCTGTTTTTATCCTGGTCAAAGATCTGCTGAATTTTAGACCTTTCTTAGAAAAAGGTTGAATGGGAGTGGGGGAGGTGAGTAGAAACAGAGAGAAGAAAGTATTCCGGAGCAGTAGTGTAACTGAACATTCTCAGTCTACACCTCATGGCAAAGTGGGTGAGTCCAGTCGGTGGGGAAGCCCACCCTGGAGTGGTATTTGTGCCAAAGAAAAGCTCTCTGATGGGTCTTGGTACCATGCTGTTGAGTGGTACACAAACGTGAATGAGTGAAACAAGAAAAGGGGGCTGAAGGGAGAGTTAAGACCCTCAAGTTCTAGCTCCAGCCCTTCTACGAGCCAGCTGTGGAGTGAGGGACAAAGCCCTCTGGAACTTTCTGGCACTCGTGTTTCCCTGCACTCCACAGAGTGTTGTGGCATCTAACTCGATGAGGCCTGTGAGTGCCTTTGTGAGCATGTAAGCTTCGTGTGAAAAGAAGCATTGTTTGTGTTTTTCCACGTTAGTGTGGGTTTGTAACTTTCTGCGTGTTTTCCAGATAACTGGCTACTTCACTTTCAGTCAGCAGAGTTGCCCGTTCTTCCTCAAGTAGGTCTTTCCTCCCCTGTAAGAGCAGTTGAAGTGGGTGTCTGTGCACTTTTTGCCAGCTCTGTGACTATTCCCTTTTGCGGCCAATGGGCCATTGTGGGGGAGGGGAGACCCAGGGCCTGAGCCGGCTTCTTGGGCAGTTTCCACCAGCCAGATCCTGTGATCTAATGCTTCCTGGGGTCTCAGTATAGTGGAGACCTGGGTACACAGACTGCTGACAGAGAGTCCTGGAGCATGTGACCTCTGACAAGGAGCCCAGTCGCTCCCAGTCAAATGGTCCCCCACAACCAGGACCATCCAGGTGGTGGGTTTGCTATCCACTGGGCCTCCCACTAGGGTAGAGCCCCTGAGGAGCCAGAACAGCTTCCTGTCCAAGGGCTAGATATGACCTGAGGGCCTAGGTGGTTCTGTCTTCAGGTTCCTTCACTCTCCTAATTATTTCCAGGTGGCCCCTCTCTCTGACATGCAAGATACTGGCCTCTATTTATGCAACCTGTGGGCAAACTTTGATTTGGGGGGTCCTACTTTCTCCCCAGGGCAGTCAGGTTAATGATCCCCCACCCCGAAACCCAAGATCTCTGTTAATATCAGACAAATGGCAGAGGAGCTTGGATCTGTAACTAGAACATCCCAGCTCAAGACCTAGCTGCAGTATTCAGTACCTGGGAGCAACCTGAGAGCACTGCGTGGGGCTGCCTGGCCACTCAAAACTTTATTTGCTGCAGGTTTCTTGTCTTAAAATGTGAATGCCCATCTCTGTCCACTCCCCACTCTCAAGGTTTGTTGTGGAGATCGAATGAGATATGTTTGAGGAAGTGCTTTTAAATCATCAAGTGTGGTATAATGTGAAGTCTTTTCTTTAATGCAACGTCAGGGCTCCTTTGGGCAAAGGAAGAGTGCTGAGAGCTCAGATACTGCTATTGTGAAACTTTTGGGATATCGTCAAGGCCCCCAAGGTACCACTGGGTCCACATGGCTATCCCCTCAAAGCTTTGGGAACTATGCTGTCCCGGATGGCAAGCAGTTACTTGGGGTAACAGAGAAAGAAGTGGCTTAAACAGTTTGCCCTTTAGACACACCTAGGGGTAGGGCATGGGATGTGGGCTGATTTTCTTTCCCCCTCTCCAAGATGTTTCTTTAGGGGCCTGTGTGATGGGGTGGTGGTGGGAACACAGTAGGGACACAGCATGGTATAGAGATAGTCCATGGCTGATAGCTTTTAAGGAAAGGTTGTTGGCCAATGGGTCCACTCCCTATACCTGCCCTCAGTCCCATTTCCAGAAAAGGCAGCATTCCTCTACTCCCAGAAGGTGCCAGAAAGGAGCTGTTCCCTGGGTTGGTTCAGGGTTGTGTCTCAGTTGGGTGTTTTATTATTTTTTTTTCTTTTATGTGCTAGATTGGGCCAAAATCAACTCTACCAAGTCTCCTTGTCTTCATGTGTTCAAAAGGATATGAAATCCATGTTTGGGACCTATTAACACTCATTCATCACCGACCATTTGGCAACCATTTTTATCCAGGAATGGTTTCCTGCCTAAGGATGAGGCCCATCCAGGGGCAGTGGGTTTTACCCCTTCCTCTGCTTTTATCTTGTGGTGTGATTGGGCTAGCCTACCTGTCCTTCCTGTTACCCATACCCTCAGCCTGAAAAGATGACGCCCTTTTAATTTTAAAAACAAAAGCTAAATGTAAACCAAAACCCACTAACCTTCCAAAATGGTGGGGTGGTGGAGGGAAGGTACCTTTTGAAAAGAGGAAATTGCTTTTTATTAGGTGTAAAAACCAACAAAAAAATCTTCGCAGGATTGGGAGTTGCCATGAACCGCTGACCCCATTCCGTTAGGTTGGCAAATGGTCTCCCCGAGCCTGCCATCCAAGCAAAACGGTGAGCTTGACTTGTGCCACAGAACAGCTCTGTCTCACACTGACAGACATTTCCGTATCCGTCCGAGGGTGCCAAAGAAGTCTTGGTACATGTCTCTTGTGAGAGACGTTCACTGGTAGATTCAGAAAATGAGCTGGAGTGGACTTGAAGGACAATAAATAGTGTGATAAGATCACTTGTGAAACGAGGCTCAGAAAGAGAGTCCTCTGCCACATGGGGGTTGATGGAACTTGTTCAAAGTACCTGTCGTTATCTCAGCAGCCAGTAACCCAGCAGCTAGATGCTCAGCCGTGTGAGACAAATCCCGATTTACAGGTGTGGAACATATGGGCCCTCTGGGTCCCATACTCTGAAGAACGGCATCAGGGAGCCCTGAGATCTGGGGATGGAGCTTGATCTTTCAGAGCAGTATTCTTTCTACCAAGTCCCTGGAGACTTTAGAAGGACATTCCCAGTGGCGATCATAGTCAGAGCTCACCAAATATTAAGTAGGGGCTAAAAAAGTGGATCTGGCCAGTGGGCTGTCAGCAGAGCTGAATGGAAGTTAATAAGAAGCAAACTCCCGTGGTATCAGGCCACTGAGACTTTGGAGGCAGTTCTGGTATTGCGGCATAACCTAACCCATCCTGACCTCCACATAAGCCAACTTTGCAAAGCCCCGAGTTCCACCCTCTCTCTGTGACCTCGTCACCCAAGGACCTGGCATCTCTAGGATGGTGTTGGGATGTGTCTCACAGAGGAACCAATTCAGTTTTTGTATTGACAGATATTTGCTTTTAGAAAAAGATTGGTATTTGAACTTGAGTTTTGTGACGGCCAATATGAGTGGAAGATTTCAAAATACCTAAGGGCTATGGTTGAAATGAATGAGTCCTCTTCTTTGGGGGAGAAAAGTCTTACAAGGGAAAAATAATAAAACACTGCATAAAACTCTGGTTGCAAATAAATGGATCACATACTCTGGCTCTACTAAACGCCCAGAGAAATAGTTATTTATTTAAAGACATCAACTGCTCTTCTACTGTGAGGCTGGCATTGGTCTGGGAAGGGAGAAGTGACGTAGGGCTTAGAACAGCCAGCTCACTGTACCCTGCATGTCATTTGGGATGGCCTGTACTCTGCCTTCTAACAGCGACCCTGGTCCCACATGTCTATCAGAATGCCTCTTAAGAATCTTTACTTTTGACCTCGGTTAATTTCTAGACTGAAAGGGAAAGCAAAAACAAAACATGATCAGAAACACTCTGCGTCTTAATTTCTGGAGCAGAGGTTGTGACCGTCAGGTTTCCTTGTTTCTGTCATGTTCTATCAGAGACATAAAAGCAGCTCGGGAATGAGGAATGAACTTCCAGTTACTCTCGTGTGTAGGATGCTTTTTCAAACAGGGAAGGCCAGTGGTGACTAATGACCCGCATGGAATACTTCCTCCCATACTCCTCAGCCATAGCTTCGGTCCTGTGAACCAACTTGTCGGTCTCTGAGATGACCTCTGCTTGTGTCTTCCTGCCTCTGTTTTTTTTTTTTTTCCTGAGAGGCTAGTTTTTCAAAAGCTGCATCAAAATCACTACCCTTTCTTGAGAGGTTGTTGAAAGATAAGCCTGAGATGGGAAATGTGTCATAAAAACTAAAAAAAAAAAAAAAATAGTGCTTTCCACTTTTCAGAACACTTTCATTTTCCTGATGCCATTTGATTTCCCTAGCATCTCTGGGAGGTGTGTTGAGTTGACATTTTAATCCCAGTTTCCCAGACAAAGGAAGTAAGGCATGGAGTACCTCAGGAACACAGGAAATCAATCTCAGAGTCAGGACCAAAACCTAATGCAATGTTCCCAAGTGATAATAGGGAACAAATAGCTCTTTGTACAACCTGGGAGACCTGAGGTTGATTTCTTATCTACCACGAAATAAGAGTGTGATCTTTAGCAGAGCACTTAAAATCCCTGAACCCCAGGTCTCATTCACACAGTGAAGGCACTAGATGGAATGTCCTTTAAAATTGCAACTCCTCTACTTCCTTTCTGCTCTCTATAAAGTAGTTGCCAGGGGGCATCGATGCGGGGGTGGGGGACCCTCCTGGGGAATGGTAGGTGGCTCCACCCAGGAGAATGTAAGGCTTCGTTATCACGCGTTCAGATGTCTGGGATCTGCCTTTTCTAAGATCCTTCCAATGTACTTGACCTCTGATAGAGGCCCAGCATATTAGGCGTGCACAAGACGGCCCTGAAACAAGCACAAAATGGAGTGACACCTTCGCCTCTTACCGATCTCTGAGTCAGACACACACCCGGAACAACAGAGCTGGCTGGGCGAACGGTGCCTTCAGGAGTAGGTATTGTTTGAAAAGAGAGGGAAATATGATGACTCGGCTGAGAAACCCAAGACGAACAGGACCTGCGTTCACCCGGAGGAAATTCAGAGTGAGAACAAAATTCACTTCCACTCCCTTCCCACAGGGGTGGCAAACACTGAGGGACTGGATTTCCCCCCCTTTAATAAATGCTAACATTTCTCCTGTTGGCAGAGGTTTATCTTCCCCTGGATCTCCTTGAGTCTTTGGAAAATATCGAGACGATACAACAAAGGACTCAACCCTCCAAAGATAAGGGCCTGCTTTTTAAAGAACTGCTGTCAGCTAAAATGGTTTAATGGAAGTAGCCCTAAAAGGTCCAAAAAAAAAAAAAAAAGGCTTTATGTTTTGTTTGGGGTGGCATTCCGGAGTCAATGCCCAGGGAAGAGGTCCGTTCTGTCCAGGGTGGGGCTGAAGAGAGGAGACAAAGCAGAGTCAAGGTCACCCATGTTCATCTGCTGTTTGTGGCCTGATGGTTTGTACTCAGATAAGTCACTTCTCCTCCCTAAGCCTCTGCTTACTCAACTATAAAACCAAGGGATCAGAGAGACTATTTTAAATTTCCTGTGAAGAAATCTTTAATACCAGTGTGGCGCCTTGAAGTTGCCCTTAATTTTTGACAGACACTCCCCCTCAGGGACTATCAGAAAGACTTCCCCAGGGAGCCCAGGTCATTCTGCCTGGACACTTTGAAAATGACGTAAATTCTCCTTCACTTCTGACAGCCAAGAAGGTTCTTTCCTGAAATCTGTGGCTCTCAAACCTCCATGAGGGCTCAGAAGCATTAGAATCATCCCACTCACTGGTTTTCACTGTAAAACACAACCAACTGACCCCATGTCCAAACCCTGGTCCTCTGGAATCTCTAGGTTCATTCTCTGAAATCTATATATTTAAATAAATTGCTCAGATTGGGACCAACTGAAAGCTTAAATAATGTCTCAGGGTCTCTTCTGGCTTTTTGAGAACAAAGATGTTATTAACAGAGCTCCCAGTATTGTGGTGAGAAGGGTAGAGCCAAAATGTTGGCCATCTCCCAGCTTTGCGCACGTATCCTGCATGGCTGCTGTCTTTTCAGGCCCCTCACCACACCTGTCCTCACTCACCCCAATCTGTGTTCATGCTTTCCACTCCACCTCCAAGGTCACTGCCTCTCCATTTTTTTGTAGCTCAGAGCAAGTCCTTCTTCCTCCAAAATACTATCTCTCTTCAGCCTGCCCAGCTTTATTGTCCATATCCACCCCCACCCCAGATTCATCCTGCAGCCATTCACACACTGTCTTGTGATACACCTTGCTGAGCTCAGGCATGTACGTACCTGACTTTTAGAGTGTGGGCTACTGGAGGGCAGGTGGCCAGAGCAGATATATCTGTGGCATCCTCCTTGGTGCTGAACACAATGCCTATGAGAATGAGGAAGGTCCTGGGGGCTTGTGGTCTCAGGACCAGCAGACCCAGCTCCAGGACCAGGGGTCAAGTTGTAGGGAGGCTGCTGGTGGCTGGATAGGGCAGGGGAGGCAGGTGGACATAGCTGACAAGGTGAGACATGTGCCTTCAGTGTATCTAAAGACACAGGCCTTCAGTGCCTGGAGAAGTGTGCATTCTCTTCCTGGGAACTGCCACCCATGCTTTTCCTTCATGCTCCCTCGAGGCACATTGATGCCCCTCTTGCCCTTCAAGGATGATGTTGATGTTTATTTTAAGCTGGATCCCCATTGATTGAAAGAAGGTGAGGGTTGATCCTACATGTTGTCATTTAGTACTTAAGTACATTGGTTCCGAATCGGTCTGGATCTGCGCTATCCAATATCGTAGCCACAGGCAATATTACATTTGGTAATTAAAATTAAATACAAACTTAAAATTCAGCTTTTCAGTTGCACCAGTCACATCTCCAGTACTCAGTTACCACAGATGGCTAGGGGTTACCATATTGGATGGTGTGATAAAGAACATATTGATCACTGTAGAAAGTTCTGTTGGATGGCGCTGGTTTAGACAATCTGGGTTGAAACCCTGGCTCCCCCTCTCACTTGCTGTGTGATTTGGCCAAATTACTTAGAGTTTTGGTGTCTCTGTGTCCCCATTAATGAAGTGGAGAAAGCAAAAGTATGTATCTCAGAAGACTGTGGAGGCTCAAAATAATCCATGTAAATAAAAGGAGTGGCAGAACAGAACTCAGTGTTAGCTGTAACGACAGTAGCTTATATTATTGGCCCTCTTGTATCTGAACCCTCTCTCCCCACCACAAAGGACGGGCTGGTGTCAAACACTAGGTAGCCTCTCTGTAGATGCTCGTTACACGTATGAAGCGTAACTCTTGCAAGAACAAAGAGCTCAGTTGAAAAGGAGTTCCAAGGTTACTTGGCACAGCCCACCCTGTTGAACCAAGACTGCGTTTTTCTCTGTGTACGTGCAGTGACTTGGATCTGCCGTTGAACATTTTGATGCTTTCACCTTTTCTGAAAGGACAGAAATTTCCCAGAGCGTGGGCTTTCAGCCAAGGGTGAGCACGTATTGACCCTCTCTGGTTCTCTCTCTCTCTTTTTTTTCCCACACTGAAGCATATTCCTTCTTAAGAGGAAGTTTGTTTTCCGTGTCCTGGAAATGTCAGGCTCCCCAGAGGGTTGAAGGGTGGACCTGTCTCAGTCATATGTCTCTTCCTCTGATGCAGTGGGTGACCCCCCCTGCTTTCTTGAATGACATCAGCTGAACCATAATCAAAGTACTCACGCCTGACTCACCATGCGCTGTGGAGAACTGACTTCCAGCGTAGCGGGGTGGGGGCCAGGTGGAGGAAATGGCCCTTGGCATATGAATGGCTTCTTGACTTTTGACTCAGACATTTTCGATTGTGGTCAGGCCTCGGCATTCCCCCTGCTTTCTCTGAGCATCTGTTCATTCCCTTGCAGCCTGTGGACTTTAATTCCTTGCCAGTTTACAGTAAATAAACCCACCCTAGGCTTCATAGGTCACCATGGGAGGGGTCAGTAGGCTGCATCCGTGGGGAGCCCGGATACCAGGGTGCTTGCAGAATGCACCCAGATGCTAGCCTCTGCCTTGCAAATTCCCGTCAACATTCAGGAACTGGAGCACACGAGTTGATAAATTTTGGCGTTTGGTGATGACTTATGGGGCAGAATCTGAAGTTTCAGGAGCTAACCTCGAATTGCTTTCAGAAGCAAAGAGTTGTCAGCTGTTTCCCAGCCTCTCAGCCATCTCGTCTCCCTTGTAATTATAACTCATTGTTCCACCGACTTCCTTTTCCATAGGACAGTGTCTCAAGGGTGGACCTGTCTCAGGGCAGGGCGTTCAGAAGCAGTCCTAGAGAGTGTTCGAACATGTGCACTGAGATTTTCCCAGAGCCCCTTAAAGCCTGACTGATGAGTTTGTCTGAGAGCCAAACCCAGCCTCTCCAGAGGGAAAATTCATTTACCATCGGGGCTCTTTCCCTACTGGAACAGGGGAGAGCTCACCACCTCATCCATCATCTGGAACTCAGCACTCAAAAAAGCTTTCCCTCTTGCTTTCTAGTGTATAGCAATATAGACCTTTTCACGCTAGAGTATACTTCTTTCTAGATATTGATTTTCTGGCATATCTTTCTAATTTTATATAATTTCAAAGCTCCAGCAAAGTTGCAAGAATAGCACAGGGAACTTTTTTTTATACATCCTTCTTTACCAGTTCACCAACTATTGACAGTTTTCCCCGTTTGCTTTTTGGCCTTCTGTCTCATTTTTCCTTGTACTTTTAAGAGAAAATTGGAAAAATGGTGGCCTTTGATGCCTAAATACTTCTGTGGGTATTTTCTAAGAGTAAGAATATTCTCGGGGCTCCTGGGTGGCTTAGTCGGTTAAGCGTCTGACTTTCGCTCGGGTCATGATCTCGCGGTTCGTGGGTTCGAGCCCCGCGTCGGGCTCTGTGCTGACTGCCAGCTCAGAGCCTGGAGCCTGTTTCAGAGTCTGTGACTCCCTCTCTCTCTGACTCTCCCCTGCTCACGCTGTCTCTCTCTCTCTCTCTCTCCTAGAAATGAATAAAACATTTAAAAAAAAAAAAGAGTAAGAATATTCTCCTGCATAACTGTAGTGCAGTTATTAGAGTATACATGAAGCTTTTTAAGTAAACAAATACATTCTCTAGACCTTTCTTGAAGAGTGTATTACTGCAAACAAAACAAAACAGTCCCTGCCCTCTGCCAACTCCACAAACACATGGGCTAAGGGCAAGCTGTGTGTTTGTCATGATATTGGTGATTGTGACTAATATGAGGAAAATTTAAGAAATAATCCCTGTCTGTATGAAGGTTTCTCCAGAATTTAAAAATAGAACTACCCTATGATCCAGTAATCACACTACTGGGTATTTACCCAAAGAATGCAAAACACTAATTCAAAGGGATACATGTACCCTGATGTTTATTGCAGCATTATTTACAATAGCCAAATGTTCATCGATAGATGAATGGATAGAGAAGGTGTGGCATATATACACAATGGAATATTATTCAGTCATAAAAAGAAAGAAATCTTGCCACTTGCCAACAGCATGGATGGATATAGAAAGTATAATGCTAAGCAAATTAAGCCAGTCAGAGAAAGACAAATAGCATATGGCTTTACTCATATAATGGAACTAATGAAGAAATGGAAAAAAAAAAGAGACAAACCAAAAGAGATTCTTTTATTTTTAAGTTTATTTATTTATTTTGAGAGGGAGGAGAGGAGCCTAGAGAGAAGGAGAGGAAGAGAGAGAGAGAATCCCAAGCAGGCTCCACACTGTCAGCAAGGAATCCAATGCCATGATTCTTGAACTCATGAGCCATGAGATCATGACCTGAGATGAAGTCAAACACTTAACTGACTGAGCCACCAAGGTACTCCCCCTCCAAAAAAACAGATTCTTAACTGGAGAGAACAAATGGATGGTTAGCAGGTTAGAGGTGGGTGGGTGGGGGATGGATAAAATAGGTGAAGAAGATTAAGAGTACATCTTGATGAGTGCTGAGTAAAGTATGGAATTGTTGAATCACTACATTATATACCTGAAACTAATATAGCACTGTACGTTAACTATGTTGGAATTAAAAAAAAAAACAAAAAAAAAAAAACAAAGAAAGAAAAATAAGAAATAGTTCCTGTCCTAGTTGGGGAAACAAGACAGGTGAAAAGCTAAAAATCAAGGCAGATTCAAAAAGAGCATATCAATTGGCTAAATCCAGTTTCTTTGGGAAAAATAATTTAAAATACCCTTGAAATTACCATTAGAAAAACTGTAAATTCAATATTAAATAATTACTTAAACATTATTTTTAGGCCGTATAAATGCCTTAACTGATTCAAAGATTGTAGAAAGGTGTTGAGATAATTGACAGTAAAGCTTTGATTGCATTGAATATTTTATGACTTTAATCAAATCAGGGTAGAGAGCAAAAAAAATCATTCTTTGTTTTAGTAGACAAGGACTTCCATTCCAAAAGTAAAGGAAATTTGTACTAAAACTCACTTGTAACATTGAGGTATTAAGGGATTAATGGAAAGCTTGACTATATCTTGTTTCTTTTTGTGACCTACCCCTTCCTAGCACAGTGCCAGGCACATGCTAGATGCTTGATATATGTTTTTTGATAAAAAGCAAAAGATTATCTTACAGGCTGGTGACATGATACTTGAGTACCTATTCCAGTGGGGGAGGTTTTGGATCATTCATCTTCATCTTGATCTCCAGAAAAGAAGATGCTGTAATGAAATTAAAATCCAGTGGGATTGTATATACCCCATGGTTATTTATTTATTTATTTTTTACATTTCTCCCTTGTTTAATGAGGAAGTGAGACACAGATGTCTGGAACAGAGTGTGTATGCACCCTCACCATCACTCACATGCCAAGTTCCCTGGCCCACCTGTGGGGCTGGGATGGACTGTCAGAATGTATTATTTGAAGCCGAGAATGTTCCAAAATAGGAAGGGGTCATGGTTCAGGTTAAAAAACCAGACAATTGAATGAAGTGCACTGAAAAGTTACAAAGTTACAAGATGGTGAACTAGGTCCACCTTGAAATAGCAGTTAAGTTCTAAAATAGAGAGTCAAGGGGTAGAAGAGCTGGGTATGGAAGACAGGACTTGGCAGTAGGGTTTCACATACTCACAGTGGGTGGTTTGATCCAGTTTGGGTACAAAATGGAGTAGACACACAGTAGAATTCCTTGAAGACACACAATAGAATGTCCTTGAAATGGACAAAAGCTCACAAACAAGTACCTTATTTTCTAGGACTTAATGTCCTAGAAAGAACCTCTGAACCAAAGATACTGCTGTAGCTATCTGCCAGGATTTTCTGTATACCCCACCTCTTCCCCCTAGATATGTACATGGCTTCTATGTACATAGCTTATGTACGTAGACTAAGTAGAACAATTCTTTCATCCTGAATTTATTTTTATTTATTTTTTAATGTTTATTTGTTTTGAGAGAAAGAGAAAGAAGGAACACGAGTGGAGAAGGGGCAGAGAGAGAGAATCCCAAGCAGGCTCCACCCTGCCTGTGCAGAACCTGACATGGGGCTCTAACTCATGAACCATGAGATCATGACCTGAGCTGAAATCAAGAGGCACTCAGGCACCCCTTCATCCTGAATTTATAAACTCAGGAGCCTCAATATCACAGACATGAAATATGAAGATGTCACTTGCCATTGTGGGAGTCAACAACTCTCCCCTCAGGTTTTCTTCCTAGTATGGTGGTCTCATCCCAAAGTGAGTCTCATCCCCTCTCTTCCTTGAGCTCTTCTCTTTATCTGGTTCTCCATCCATCCTGTCACTCACTCACCTGGTTGTATTTCATCCTTATCATCACCAATAACTACAATGTCTTCATAATCTCAGTCTCGTGCCCCGCCCCCTCTCTGACCAACATCACCATTCTTCTGTTTCACTCTTTCTAGCAGTTCAACACCAAGAATCTCATCCCCTTGATATTCATTCCCTCTTCACTTGTCTTATGTTCCATGTTCAGTTGTTATATTCCTTGCAAATATCTTTGATTCCCTTTTCACTCTTACTTTACCGTATCCACTTGGCCAGATCACAGCCCTGATTAAATTCAACTCTTTGCTTCGCACCTATACGTAAGCCTGGAGAAGTGGAGTTGGAGGAAGACGTGTAATCACCCTGGCTAGTCTCATTTAAAAAGTGCGACCTTGAATCTAAAGTGGACTGTTTGATGCTGAGAAGCAATCTTACTCTTCCCAGCTGGTCATTTCACAATCTGTGACAGTCTCATCCCACGCATTCCCTCCTATGCAACCTAATTTTTAATTGAGTTGTATCAGAGTAAAACATGTACATAGTTTAAAAAGTCAACAGATAATGTTAGATATATAATTTTAAAAATGGCATTTTGGGCCACGTCTCCCTGCATTTCTAATTCTCATACTCTTGAGGTAATACTTTCAAGTCTTTACCCTGTTTCTTTTGTTTCTCTCACCAAATACCATGATTATATAGTATTATATTAGAATTTCTAATTTTTTCAATGACTTATTGCCTTTACATAAACACACACACACACACATGTGCATGTATGCACGCATATGCACATACATTTCCTTTTCCATTGTTCTCCCAGTTTTCCACCATGGACTTCTCAAAATTTTGGGGTAAGTTATTTCTCAGTGTTTACATTGTTCTTACTATATAACTAATATTTGCAGGTGAGCTCCCTAGAATGCAAGGACACCATTCTTCTTCTTTTTTAAATGTTTATTTTGAGAGGGGGGTGGAATAGGGGAGGGACAGAGAAAGAGGGAGAGAGAGAATCCCAAGATGGCTCTGCACTGACAGTGCAGAGCTTCACATGGGGCTTGAACCCATGAACCCCGAGATCATGACCTGAGCTGAAATCAGGAGCTGGACACTCAACCAACTGAGCCACGCATGTGCCCCCACCATTCTTCTTTTTTTTTTTTTTAGAAAAATAACTTAATTTTTTCTCTGGAATTAATGATTGCCATTTTTAATTTGCTACATTTTATTGGTTGCGATCATTAAATCTCTCAAACTTTTCTCTGAAATAAATCAGCAAATCTCCTCTGACTATGTCAGATGTTCTTCCTGAGAACCTCCTTCCGGGAACCTTCACCTGTTCTGGTCTGGCTGGTTTCCTTCTAGCCTCCTGTAGAGTCACCATGCTGGGGCCTCTCTGTACCATCATTCTGTGGTTTCTTTCTCCTCTCTTCTGTGTTGAAGTCCTGTTACTTGGATCTTCTTTCTTCTTTCTTGCTTAACTCTTTATTGTGGATGAGTGGATCAGCCAATAGCTGGAAAGACAGCTTTTGGGTTATATTGAGGGTCTAAAATTTCTTTATTTTACCTATGTGCCTGACTGATAGCTTTGGCTGAGCACACAATTCAAGATTAGCATAGATTTTCTTTCATATTAAAAAAAATTTTTTTTTTTTAATTTGAAAGAGAGAGAGCACAAGCAGGGGAGAGGAGCAAAAGGAGAGAAATAGAGTATCTCAGACAGACTCCATGCTCAGTGTGGAGCCTGATGCAGGGCTAGATCCCACAACCTGAGCTGAAAGCAAGAGTCAGATGCTCAACTGACTGAGCCCCCAGGTGCCTCAATTTTCACTCACATATTGATGGTATTGTTACATCGTTTTCTAGCCGCCAGTGCTACTGGTAAGAATTTTAATGACATTGATGCATCTTTTGTAAATGAACGTATATTTATCCCCCATATAATTTTAGGTTCTTATCTTGTTCCTGGAATTCAGAATGTCACATGAGGTGACTTTGAATGCGATTTCCACGCCCTCCCCACCCCCACCCTGCCATTCATTGTGCTGGTTAGTAAGCCATCTTTTCAATCTGAAAACTCACATTTTTTAGGTCTGGAAATTATTATATTATTGTTATTATTACTGTATAATTATTACTCTATTTCCTATTGTCTTTTTTCAAACTCTTATTATTGGCCACTGTGTATCCTGGATTAATCTTCTAATTTCCCTACTTACTTCACCAATTTTCTCTTTCTTTTTGTTCTACGTTCAGTTCTACTCTCCTGAAGTTTTTGCTGAACTTAAAATTCTTGCAATAAAATAAAATAAAATAGAATTCTTGCTATCATGTTTTTGCTTTTCAAAAGAGCTCTTTCTTACATGCTGAATGTTTCCCCTCTTTATGTACCCTTTTCTTGCTGTGTGGGCCCAGTACTTCTGATTTTTTTTGCATGGTACCAATCAGAAAATATGGCTCATAGTCCTGGGTGGGACATGCAAACAAATAAAAACAAATTTTTTTTTTTTTTGAGAAAACAGGAATGCCTCTATTTCTTGGATTTGGTACTCAGTGTTGGGCATGAGATGTAACTTAAACATTTATTTTCATGACTGACCCCAGGAAAGTATTTCTTCATGTCTCCGGCATTGTCTTTTTTTTTTTTTTTTTTAATGTTTTAAAAACATTTATTTATGTTGAGAGACAGAGAGGAACAGAGCATGAGCAGAGGAGGGGAAGAGAGAGAGGGAGACACAGAATCCAAAGCAGGCTTCAGGCTCCGAGCTGTCAGCACAGAGCCTGATGCGGGGCTCGAACCCATGAACTGCAAGACCTGCAAGATCATGACCTGAGCCAAAGTCGGACACTTAACCAACTGAGCCACCCAGGCCCTCAAAAGGGAATTGTCTTTAATGCTGCAGAAGCCTGTGTGCCGTGTCACTAGGATTTAGAGAAGGGCACTGCTTAGGTGAGCAGGAGGTTGTGAGCGACAGGATAACTTACGTAAATGTAAAAACCCAAAATTAATTAATTTGTCAAATCCTTTTCTCAGATAGTTTGAATGAAATAGATGCTTGCATAATAAAGTGTCACTTTCCAATAGTACCCAGTATCCATTTCTTCCTCCTCTTCAGGTTTAAATTGTGGTTTCAGAGTTTCCACGGATTAGCGTAATATTTGCAACACTTGCTCATAACAGCTGACGAACATTTTGCAATTTTAAAGAAAAATACTCTTAAATTTGTGTATGTGTGTGTCTAGACGTAACATTGTGAGATGTGATACCAATTATTCATTGGCAACTAGGTGGACATTGAATTGGGAATAGGTTTATTTTTTTATAAAATATGTCATAGCAAGATGTAATTATGTTAACAAATTAAATAAAACCCAGTTTTACTGAAATAATTTTGATTTAAACTTTGATACTTTTATTATAATTTGATTTTTTGTCCCTTGATTTTCATAGATCATTTTGACTGCTTTAGAAGAAAGGACTTTTGGAAACAGATAGACTTCTAAAAATTTCTTGACATTTAGTTTATTGACATATATTAGAATTTTGTAAACTTTAAAGCAATTATAGTTTGTTTTAAAATTCATTACCATAGATAGAATCCAAAACATGTAAAAATCTTTATAATAATAGTGGTTTTAGTGAAGTGAAGGCAAAGAAGATAAAGTTTGTGGAATAAATAAATAATAATTATGAATCGTGTATGACTTGGTTACTGATCATTGCTAGCCCAGCATCTGCACATCACAGGCAATAGCAATTATAATTATATTCAGTCATGGTTGATATTTTTGACTTTGTCATTGAAAACTCTACCTTTATACCTACTTTTCCATTTTTTGTTGTTGTGATTGTATACTCATCAAGATAAGAGAGGAGAGAACATATTTTATGTAACAGTTGGCTAGCTTGATGTAGAATTTTCAAATATTTAAACAAATGTTACATGGGCTTCCTTTGTGGTTCTGCCACAGCCCCTTTCATCTGAGGGGATTCGAGGTCTTAGTTAGGTTCAGGCCTAGAATCGAAGGGTGCTGTGAGTGTTCCTTGTGTTCTTGTTTTCCCATCTTCCTTCTATCGTCTACCCTTCCGCTGAATTGGAACAGAGGCAGAGACGACGGGGGTGTAATGTCTAATTTCTGTTGTCACGATGTATCCTTGAGGTAGGAATGACACAGGTCATTCTCTATATAATTAATTGCTTATAGTGAGATGAAATATCCCAGTATCTTTGGGATGAGATCAGTGAAAATCCCTGGGAGCTAGAGGTGATGTGGAATGAATCTTTCTCATTTGCAGTGCCTAGCAGAATACTGTGCAAATTAGACAGTGTTTTCGGGAAAGCTGAAAAATTTGCAAGGCCTGGAGGATGGGTGAAACTTGCATATACTGACTGTGGGAAGCATCTAGCGAGGACTGCAGTTGTGAGCAAAGTACAAAGGTGTATGTGTGTGTACTTGTGTATATTTGCATGTGTGAGAGAGGTGTGGTGGGTGGGAGAGGGACAGAGAGGGAGAGAGATTTTAGTTTGGATGAACTAGAGACCAGAGGGTGTGCTGGAGAAAGTGGGGGGGTAAAAGAGGGCCCTGGCTGATGCAATATGTGGGGGCCGGGGGTGGGGTGGGGGGCATTGTTCTCAGGTTACCTTACAAGCATGGGGAACAGGGAGGATGGTAGTGCCATTGGAAAAAGGTAATTTATGGGGAACTGTGAATTATTGTAATCACTCCCAATCAAGCCAAACAAAAGGGCGCGATTGAGCCAGTGTCCATTTATATGAAATTTGAGTTTTAATACCTGGAGAGCTCCAGAGAAAGCAGGAAGCAGAGTGCATTACCAACTTCACAACCAGGCTCTGTTTCTAAAGACATTTTTAAGAGCCAACTTTTTGAGTGTCTTTGCTTAACTATAAAGAAAGCAAAGAGAAGCAGGAAGGGTGAGGGCCAGGAAAATTTGAGATGATTTTTCCCTTGTTATGTAATGAAACTTGAAAAAAAAAAGTAGATAAGAGCATCAGTCAATCAGTTTCTTTTGATTTGGGGCCAAGTTGAAATGTCCTCTGTTCTGTTTGCTCATTTTAACAAGCTGAATGTTAATAAATGAATCCATTCTCCCTTTTAAGCTCCTAAGAAGGGGCAACACCTGTCAAAGAAAATCTTGTGATTGGTTCTTACTAGAATGAATACAAAAGTAATCAGGGCACAGTAAACCCCAGCATTCCTTCCCAGCCCCGAGAAGTCTTAGGGGATATTTAGGAGGAAGACCTGGTCCCAAGCTCTCCTCTTTGACAAAATGCAACAAACACACAACCCATAGTCAATAATGAAAATCACAATCTTGTAAATGCAAATCACTGGAGTAAAAGCAAGGAGTTTCAGTGCTGGCCCTACTATTAATTGGCTATGACTTTGGAAAACTTGTCTTTCTGGGATCCTATTGTCTTATCTAAGAACAGAAGAAATT
Organism: Hyaena hyaena; assembly: GCF_003009895.1. NCBI lineage: Eukaryota > Metazoa > Chordata > Mammalia > Carnivora > Hyaenidae > Hyaena > Hyaena hyaena. The sequence continues at coordinate 426,624 of NW_024080863.1, read as the reverse complement.
GAAATAGATTATCTCAGAGGTACACTTTAAGAAAGGAAGGTCAGAGGGAAGTAGGAAGTGGTCATCAAGAGAAAAGGTCTGGGTGCTGAATGTATTTGTTGCTACTGAAGTGTTGTTGCTTCTAAGCCTTTGTAGCTGACAAGACAAGAAAATGTGTGTGTGTGTGTGTGTGTATGAACTCATTATATACACATGTCTAATATGTTTTTGTATGTAACCCTTTCTGTCTGTGTAAAGCTAAACATAAGTTCATACTAACATCTCTACTTTTTAAAAAAATGTTTATGCATTTATTTTGAGAGATAGAGAAAGTGAGCTCAAGAGCAGGGGAAGGGTAGAGAGAGACAGAGAATCCCAAACAGGCTCCACACTGTCAGCACAGAGCCTGATGTGGGGCTCGAACTCGTGAACTGTGAGATGATCATGAGCTGAGCCAAAATCAAGAGTTGGACGCTTCACCGACCAAGCCACCCAGACCCACCTAACATCTCCACTTCTAATCTGTTTCCAGATGGATCATTCTAGCTACCTCTCCATGGTTATCTGTAGCTAACCACTCTAGCAACGAGACCCTGGCTCCCACCACCTGCTGTCTATTTATTTAATTGCTCTATTCTAGTATACGTTTACAGTGGTATCAAGCTAGTTAATTTATATCCCATGGGAGACAACTTTATCAATTAAGTACAGTGCTTAGGTGTACTTAGTTTCTTTTGCCTTTGACGTTGCACACTTCATTCACTCCCAAAGCCTGGTAATGTCAGCATCTTTTCCCCAACCCCCTCTGATGAGGCTGTTTCAGACATTTGTAATATAGAGCGTCTTTGTCATACTGTGTATTCAATCCTACTCTCTCCCAAACTCGTAAATGATCTTTCTTTTTTAAGTTTGCGTACGTGTTCTATGTTCTGTTCTATGGGTTTTGACAAGAAGCAATGTCGTGTCCTCACATTCCAATATCATACAGAATAATTTCACTGCCCTTAAAAGTCCTGTGCTCCCCTATTCTTTTGGTCCTCTCTCTCTCAGAATCCTGAAAAGCACTGATATTTTTACCTCTTCAAGAATCTCAGATAGACTGGCTTCTTCCACATAGCATTTGAGAGTCCTCCATGTATTTTTGTAGCTCGATAGCTCATTTAAAACAATTTTTTAATGTTTATTTATTTTTGAGAGAGAGGGAGAGAGAGAGAGAGAGAGACAGTGTGAGTGTGGAAGGGGCAGAGAGAGAGGAAGACACTGAATCGAAGCTGGCTCTGAGCTGTCAGCACAGAGCCTAATTTGGGGCTCAAACTCACAAACCGTGAGATCGTGATCTGAGCTGAAGTCAGAGGCTTAACAGACTGAGCCACCCAGGTGCCCCCGATAGCTCATTTTTTTAAGTCACTGAATATTCCATTATGTGGATGTAAAAGAGTTTGTTCACTTGTCTCTGGTGGGAAATCTTAGTTGTTTCCAGGTTTGGGGATTATGAACAAAGCTGCTCGCAGGTGTTGTGTGGATGTAAGCTTTTGGACCTGCGGGGAGGATACTTAGGAACGCACGCTGCTATAACCTAGGGCAAGAAACTGCCAAGCTGTCTTCCAAAGTTGGCTGCCTCAGTTTGCATTCCCATTAACAATAAATGAGATGAGAATTACTTTTTAATTGATTGAAGAGATTTAAAAATGAACATTTCTGACTTTCCTTGGAAGTTAAGAATTTCCTCTTATGAGAAGGGGAGGAAGCAACTTCAACGGAGTGTTTACAGTGTTTCAGACATTACTTTGTAATGTAAAATTACAAAGATGGTGTGGCATTCAAGCCACATAGGCACTCTAGCATATATATGGCGGGAAAAAGTGATTTGGTCTGCAGCAAATCAAAGCATAAGGCTGTTGTTGCCATGTAGGAACTCAGGTCCAGTATTTCTGAATACTCTGATTTTTAAAGAGAAGCTGGAACTCTAGATTTTTATATAAACTCTTCCATTTGCACGGAATTGCATATATTATTGGTATATAACTTGGTACCTTTTTAAAAAGTTTTTATTGGGGCGCCTGGGTGGCTTAGTCGGTTAAGCGTCCGACTTTCGCTTAGGTCATGATCTCGCGGTTCGTGGGTTCGAGCCCCGCGTCGGGCTCTGTGCTGACTGCCAGCTCAGAGCCTGGAGCCTATTTCAGAGTCTGTGATTCCCTCTCTCTCTGACCCTCCCCTGCTCACGCTGTCTCTCTCTCTCCTAGAAATAAATAAAACATTAAAAAAAATTAAAAAAAATAAAAAGTTTTTATTTATTCATTTATTTAAGTAATCTCTACACCAACATGGGGCTCGAACTCACGATCCCAGGATCAAGAGTTGCATACTCCAAGGACTGAGCCAGCCAGCTGCCCCAATTTGATAAGTTTTGACTTGTGTTTGCATCAGTAAAACCATCACATGTATCAATATAGTGAACATACCCGTCACTTTAAACAATTTTCTTTTTTTTTTTAAGGTTTATTTTTGACATAGAGAGAGACAGAGTGCTAGTGGGGGAGGAGCAGAGGGAGAGAGAGAACACAAAATCTGAAGCAGGCTCCAGGGTCTGAGCTGTCAGCACAGAGCCCGATGCAGGGCTTGAACTCATGAACTGTGAGATTGTGACCTGAGTCGAAGTCAGACACTTAAGCGACTGAGCCACCCAGGTACCCCAGGAATTTTCTTATTCCTTTTATTTTAATTAAATAATTAATTTATTTTTATTTTTTAAAAATGTTTATTTTTGACAGAACGCTAGCGGAGGAGGGGCAGAGAGAGGGAGACACAGAATCTGAAGCAAGTTCCAGTCTCTTTGCTATCAGCACAGAGCCTGACGCAGAGCTCAAAAACATGAACTGTGAGTTCATGACCTGAGCCAAAGTTGGATGCTTAACTGACTGAGCCACCCAGGTGCCCTTTCTTATTCCTTTTAGTAAGTCCTGCTTCCTGCCCCTCCCTGTTCAACCTCTCCAGGTAACCATTTCCTTTCTGTCACTATACATGAGTTTGCATTTTCTGGGCTATTATATAAATGTAATTATACATTATATACTCCTTTTTTTGGTTTGCCTTCTTCCACTCAGCATAATTATTTTGAGAATTTCCATGTTGTGAGATCTTTAGTTTACTCATTTTTATAGCTGCATAGTATTCTATTGCATACTTTGTTCTTTTTAAGGATTTCTGTCTCTCTGCTTACATTGCCTGTCTTTTCTTGCATAATGTCTACTTTATTCATCAGAACCCTTGGCATATTAAGGGTATAAATATATACCTTGGTATAAATTCCCACTCTGATCATTCCAGCAACCCTCTTATGTCAGGTCCTGATGCCTGTTCTGTCTCTTCAAACTGTCTTCTTTGTCTCTTATATGGCTTGTACATTTCCCTTGATAGTTGGGAATGATACACCAGGACAAAGGGGCATCTCTACATAAGCTTTTGGTGATGTGGTGGTGAGGTGTGAGGGTGGGGAAGCATCCTATGATCAGGTCTGTCTTTTAGTGGGCCTGCCTCATGCCTGTGAACTTCACAGGTATTTCTTAGTTTTTCTCTCCCCACTTATGTCGGAGGGGATGGCTACAGCTGGCTCGAGTTGGATATTTCTCTTCCCCTAGGTCAGTTAAGCTCTGATCGTACTCCAGCAACTTAGGCTTCAGCTAATTAATTTCTCCTGAGGTCAGGGCTTGTGAGCAAGACCACACGGGCATGTTTATAAATGGCTCTTTACCCCTCCCCGCTGCTGGACACCTGGGGGGATTTTTTTGCTGGGTATTTACTGTGAGAACCTTGTGGAGCTTAGTATGGTCAGTCTTTTTAATTTTAACCAATCTAGTGGCTGTAGAGTGACATCTTATATAGTTTTAATTTGCATTTCCTTAATCATTAATGATATTGGACATATTTTCATGTGTTCATTTGCCCTTGATATATCTACTTTGGTGAAATGTCCATTCAAATCTTTTGTCCATTATTTTATTGAATCATTTTTTAAATGAGTTTGGAGAGTTATAAGAATATATATGTAATATGGTGATATATTTTATATATTCTTGTGTTCTTTTATTGATCTATTATCTTGTTTTATTTTATTTTGAGAGAGAGCTAGTATGGGCGGGGGAGAGGAATGGAGAGAATCTTAAGCACGCTCCACGCCCAGCAGGTAAGCTGAGAGGTTCCATCTCACGACTGTGAGATCATGACCTGAGCTGAAATCAAGAGTCAGACCCTTAACTGACTGAGCTACCCAGGCCCCCCATTATCTGTTTTTGATGCAAGTATTTTTGTCCATATATGCTTTGCAAATTTTTCCTCACTGTGGTGGTTCTTTTCATTTTCTTAACAGGGTCTTTTGAAAAGCAGGTTGATTAATGGCCAGGTCTTAATTTATAAAGCCAGAGTGACAACATGGAGAAGTCAATGCCATTGACATAGAAGTTTAATATTACTCCCGGCGCCCCTCCTCTGAGACGAGAGGCACAGCACATGGTGCAGGGTCACATGGGGAAGCACTAGTGTTGGTTGGGAGGCAGTAAGATATAAGGGGAGGCATAGCCACAGCCTTTTTGGGGGTGTCCATGGAAAAGCCAAGGCAGGGTAAGATGTTTAAGCTCACAGTTGGCTAGTTTGAATAATTCTGGCAGGCCTTGGGGCACAGTAGATGTCCTTAGTCGTCTGGCATCTGACCATAGGTTGATTCAGAGCAGGTGAAATACTGGCTTGGTATTAAATATAGGAGGCAGCTCGGTTTGGGATTGATCAGTTTGTATATGAAAGATAGGTTCATGGACAAGTTGTGTACTATCTTAGGAATCAGCTAGCCAGGGGAGGGAGCGGTCTCTTCCCAGCCAACAAGATTCCTCAAAATGTCAGAACATTATCACATACAAAAAATATTATGGATACATGGATTTTTAAAACTGTAGATGAAGTTAATTGTCTGAAGATAATGTGGGCCTATATCTAGACTCTTGTTTTATTGATTTATTTGTGTATCTTGCATCAGTGTTATACCATCTTATTTGCCTTGTACTAAGTCTTGAAATGATTTAGTTATAGTTCTTCAACTTTATTCTGAATTTCCAAACCTGGTCCTTTGAAAGGCTAAAATTGATAAATCTTTAGTCAGACAGATGAGGGAAAAATGGAAGAGGTACAAAATTGCCACAAATAGGAGGTGTGAGACAGTTCTACAGGTAATAAATTTGACAACTTGGATGAAATGGACAGATTCCTTAAAAGACACAAACTATCAAAGTTTGTCAAGAAGAAATTGTTAACTTGACTAGCTCTGCCTAACAAAGAAATTTAATTTGTAATTAAAACCTGATTCTCAGAAATAAAACTCCAGGCTATTGTTTTGACTATTCTGGGTCCTTTGCATTTCTTTAAGAATTTTTGAGTCATTCACCAATTTCAACAAAAATCTAAAATTTTGATTTGAGCTTCATTGATTCTGTATATGAATTTGGGGGAGAAATCACATTTTAACAATACTCGGTCTTCTGACCCATGGACAGAGTGTATCTCTCCATTTATTTAGGTCTTCTTCATTACCTCCTACCAAAATTTTATAGTTTTTAGTGTACAGGTCTTACATATCTTGTCAGATTTTCTCCAAGTATTTTAATAATTTTGATGCTATTCTTTTAAAGATTTTATTTGTTTATATTTTTAAGTAAACTCTCCACCCAATGTGGGGCTTGAACTTACAATGCCATAACCAAGAGTCACATGCTCTACTGACTGAGCCAATGAGGCAACCCCAATAATTTTGATGGTATTGCATATGGCATTTGATAGTTTTTGAATCTCTAAGTATACCATACTACACATAGTATATAGAAATAGAATTGATTTCTTTCAATTGATTTGTTATCTTGCATCCTTACTAAACTCATTTATTAGATCTAATCACTTTATATTTTATTTTTTTAGGATCCTTAAGATTTTCTACATAGATGATCATATTATCCACCAATAAAGACAACTGTACTTTTTTTTGTCAATCTAGATGCCTTTTTTTTTTCTTTTCTTTTTTTAAAAAAATATTTATTTATTTACTTATGAGGGTGGGGAGAGGGCATTCACTCAAGCAGGGGAGGAGCAGAGGGATGGGGAAAGAGAATGTTAAGCAGACTCCATGCCTAGCTTGAAGCCCAGTGCAGGGGTTCAATCTCATCACCATGAGATCATGACCTGAGCCAAAATTAAGAGTTGGATGCTAACTGACTGAGCCACCCAGGTATCCATTATTTCTCTTGTCTTGCCTGATTGCACTGGCTGGAATCTTGTATACAATATTGAATAGAAGTGGTGAGAGCAGCAATCTTTGCCCTGATTTTTTTTTTTTTTTCTAGGAGAGAGAGAGTAATAGACAGCGTGAGCAGGGGAGGGTCAGAGAGAGAGGGAGTCACAGACTCTGAAACAGGCTCCAGGCTCTGAGCTGGCAGTCAGCACAGAGCCCGACGCGGGGCTCGAACCCACGAACCGCGAGATCATGACCTAAGCGAAAGTCGGACGCTTAACCGACTAAGCCACCCAGGCGCCCCTCTTTGCCCTGATTTTTACCTTAAGGTATAAAGTGTTTAGTTTTTCATCCTTAAGTTAAATGTTAACTGTAGGATATTTTAGTTGCCTTTTATCAGGTTCCTTTAAACTTAGTGTTTTAAGAGTTGTTGTTTATTTGTTTTTTTTTGGGGGGGGGGTTTATTTTGAGAAATTGATGTTAGATTTTGACCATTGCCTTTTTCTCTGTCTTTTGAGATAATCATATGATTTGCATTTTTTATTTTGTTAATGTGATGATTTGAATAGATTGATTTTTGGATTTTAAAAACCCCAGTTGGTCATGATGTGTTGTCATTTTTATAAATTATTGGACATGACTAGGTTAAAGTTTGTATTAGAATTTTGCATCTATGTTCATGAAAAATATTGGTCTGTAGATTTATTTTTTTGTAATGTTTTTGCTCAGCTTTGTTATTAGAGTTATGTGGCCTCTTAGAATGCATTGGGAGTATTCTCTTCTCTTTCATTTTTTGGAAGACTGTAGAGAATTGGTATTACTTCTTTATTAAATATTTGGAAGAATTAACTAGTATAGGTATCTAGGCCTGGAATTTTCTTTTTGAGAAGGTTTTTCATTAACAATTATTTTTTTGTTAGACATAGAGGTAGTCAGGTTAACTATTTCTTCTTGAGTAAGTTTTAATAGTTTTGTCTTTCAGCGATTTGTCCATTTCATCCAAGTTTTCAAATTTAATAGGTGTAGAATCAACTTAATCATACCTGATATTAGTAATTTTGTATTGCCTCCATTTCCTCCTCCCTCCCCCGATCATTTTGTCTAGAGTTTTATTATTTGTGCTGATCCTGTCAAAGAGGAGCTTTTAATTTTATTGATTTGGTGCAATATTCTATTTCATTGTTATCTGCTTTGATCTTTGTGATTTCTTTCGTTCTGTCTACTTTGGAGTCAATTTGCTCTTTTTTTGTTGTTGTTGTTGTTTGTTTCTTAAGGTGGAAACTAAAGTCGTTGATTTGAGACACTTTTCTTTTCTAATGTAGGCACTTAGTGGTAGAGATTTCCCTTTAGGAGTGATGTGAGGGAAGATAATGGAGTAGGAAATACCAGGAATCTATGTCTCCACCTGGACAGCAGTAGCAATGGCAGGATCTGTCTGAAGGAAAGATTTCAGAACTCCAGAGTTTATTTGAATATTTGCAACTTTTAAGGAAACAGTTTGGCTGGCATACTGCAGTTAATTTTGGTACATTTCAGCCATCTGTACAGTGTGGCTACCTCTACTCCCTAGCCCCAGCCCTGTGGCAAGTAGTTGTGGGAATGGCAGCCTCTGCTTGTGGTGCTACTTGCTGTAGTGAGGGTAGGTAATAAGGACCTTGTATTACAAATACTGGAGTTATGTATTCTGGTTGTGGATTGCTGTTCTGATCACTGAAGCATGAGCATGGAGGCTGGCTACCATTTTTGTGACCCCATGTGCTACAGTGACTTCTGGGGTATTTAAAGGGCTTTTACTGTTCTTTTGGACATTGAAAACAATTATACATTTAGAGAAACTGAGAAGCCATCATACATGCCCATGGAAATATGCAAGCTCAGAAAAGACCTGAGAAGACCTTAAGCTTTCACCTTGGCCTTTTCTGGCAGAGATACACTCTACAATAAACAGAAAAACAGCAATGCTGGGAAAGGAGAATCTGATTATCAGAGTTACCACTTTATGACATTGAAATGTTCACTTTGCAACAGAAAATCATAAGACATTCAAAGAAACAGAAAAATATAATCCATTCAAAGGAACAAAACAAATTGACAAAAGAAAAAAAAAAAAAACCTAAGAAAGCCTAGATCTCAGAACTTACTAGATGACGATGTTCAGACATGTCTTATAGGTGTTCAAAGAGCTAAAGGAAGGCATGGATAGATATAGGAAAACTGTGTGAATAAAATGAGAATATTAATTAGGAGATAGAAATTACCGAAAAGGAACTAAAGGGAATTTTGGAGATGAAAAGTACAATAACTGAAATGAAGAGTACAATGGCGGGTCAAAAGGAGATATGAACAGGCTAAGGAAAGAATCACTGCATTTAAGGAGCAAGTGAAATTACCAGGTTCTGAGGAACAAAAAGAAAAAAGAATGAAGAAAAGTGAACAGAGCCTAATGGTCCTGTGGAACATCATCAATGGATCAATAAGCATATTATGGGAATTCCAGGAGGAAAAGAGAGAGAGAAAAATGGCAGAATGAATATTTGAAAAATATTGAAATATATTTGAAGGCTGAAAACTCCCTAAATTTGATGCACGATATAGTCTACAAATCCAAGAAGCTCACTAACACCCAAGTAGAAAAGACTCAAAGAGACCACTGTGAGAGACATTGGAATCAAACTGTCAAAAGTCAAAGACAAAGGGAGAATCTTAACATCACCAAGAGGGAAGTGATTCAGGAAATACAATGGGTCCTCAGTAAGGTCATCAACCACATTCTCATCAGAAATGTTGGAAGCCAGAATAAAGTAAGTTGTTATGTTCAAAGTACTGAAAGTAAAAACTCAACTGCCAAGACTATCCTTCAAAAATGAGGGATAAATTCCCAGATAAAGACATTCCTAGGTAAAAAAAATTTGAAGGAATTCATTACTATTATACCTGCCTTGCAAAAATGCCAAAGGGTGTTCTTCAGATTGAAATGAAAGGAAACCAGGGGCGCCTGGGTGGCTTAGTTGGTTAAGCATCCGACTTTCGCTTAGGTCATGATCTCGCGGTTCGTGGGTTCGAGCCCCGTGTCGGGCTCTGTGCTGACTGCCAGATCAGAGCCTGGAGCCTGTTTCAGAGTCTGTGACTCCCTCTCTCTCTGACCCTCCCCTGCTCACACTGTCTCTCTCTCTCTCTCTCTCTCCTAGAAATAAATAAAACATTAAAAAAAAACTTTGAAATGAAAGGAAACCAGATAGTAACTTGAAGCCATATGAAGAAATAAAGATCCACGGTAAAGGTAAATACATGGGAAATTGTAAAATCTAGTATTATAGTTTTGTTTTGTTATCCCACTTTTGACTTTGAACGTGATTAAAAATCACATGCTTAAATTTTTAATTGTTGTTATTGGGCACATAATGTATATGAGTGCACTCTCTGGCATTAACAACAGAAAGATGGAGACAGAGGTGTACAGGAGCACAGCTTTTGAATACTATTGAAATTAATTTGTATAAATTTAAATTAGATTTTTATAACTCTAAGATGTTAAATGGTAATCACAAGGAAAATATCTATAGAATATATATAAGAAAATTAAGAGGGAACCAAAATGTTTAACTACAAAAAATTAACTAAACACAAAAGAAGGCAGTGATGGAGGAGATGAAGAACAAAAAAGTTATAAGGCTTATAGAAGATATAGAGCAAAATGGCAGGAGTATCTCTGTCAGTAATTTAAAGGTAAATGGATTAAGTCCTCCAATCAAAGTACAGTGATTGACAGAATGAATAAAAAAATATGATTCAAGTGCATACTATCTACAAGAGACTTACTTTGTATCCAAATCTAAAAAAAAATAGGTTGAGAGTGAAAGGATGGAAAACATATTCTATATAAATAGTAACCAAGAGAGGGCTGGAGTGGTTATACTCATATCAGACAAAATAAATCTTAAATACAAAAAGGTTCAAGAGAAAAAAAAGGTATTGTATATCAATAAAAGTTTCAGTATGACAATATAGCCATTATAAACACTTACATACCTAGTAACAATCTCAAAATATGGGAAAGAAAAATGGTCAGAATTGAAAGGAGAAATAGACAGTTCTACAATATCAGATGGAAGCTTTAGTTCCCCATTGTCAATAATGGACAAATCAACCAGACAAAAGATGAGTAAGAAAATAGAGAACTTGAACTACACAATAAAACAACTAGACCAAACAGACAAATACAGAACACTCCACTCAACAATAGTAGAATGCATATTCTTCCCAAGTGACCAGGGAATGTTCTCCAGGATAGACCAGGTGTAAGGCCACGAAACAAGTCTCAATAGATTTACAAAGGTAGATATCATACAAAGTATCTTCTCCAATCACAATGAGATGAAATTAGAAATCAGTAACAGAAAGAAAACTGGAAAATTCACAAATATGTGATTATTAAATGACACACTCTTTTTTTTTTTTTTTTTTTATGTAGGCTTCCTACCCAGCACAGGGCCCATTGTAGAGCTCAAACTCACCACCCCGAGATCACAACCCTAGTTGAGACCAAGAGTCTGTTGCTTAACTACCTGAGCCAGCCAGGTATCCCTAAATGACACACTCTTAAACAACCAATGGTTTAAAGAAGAAATCAAAAGGGAAATTAGAAAATACTTAAAGGTGAATGAAAACGAAAACACAGCATGCAAGTACATATGGCATGCAGTGTAGCAATGCTCACCAGGAAATTTCTATCAGTAAATGCCTATGTTAAAGAAGAAGAAAGATCTCAAATCAATTGCTTACCTTTATGCCTTAATGAACTAGAAAAAGAAAGAGCAAATTAAACCTCAGCTTGGCAGAAGAAAGAAAATAATTTTAAAAATAGGGCAGAGACAAATAAATAGATAATAGAGAAAATCAATAAAATCAGAAGATGGTTCTCTGAAAAGATCAACAAAATTTACAAACCTGTAGCTAGATTGACAATGAAAAAAGAGAAAGCACAAATAACCCAAATAAAAATGAAACTGGAAACATTATTACTGATCTGACAGAAGTAAGAGATCATAAGAGAATACTGTGAACAATTGTATGCCAACAAATTAGATAACCTAGAGAAACATGGACAAATTGCTTGAGTCACATAAATTAACTAACTCAAGAAGTAGTACATTTCAACAGATATATAACAGTTAGAGAGATTGAATCAGTAATGCAAAACCCCCCAGGAAAGAAAAGTTCTGGACCAGATGGCTTCACAAGTGAATTCTACCAAACATTTAAAGTATTAACCCTCATCATTCTGAAACTTTTCCAAAAAATTGAAGAAGCAAGAATACTTCCTGATTCATTCTATGTGGCTAGCATTACTCTAATTTAATCCAATACTAGGTGAAGAACATAAGAAAAGAAAATTACAGACCCATATTCATTATGAATATAGATGTAAATATCCTCAAGAAAATATTAGCAAATTGAATTTAACAGCAATCAAAGGGATTAGTCATCATGACCAAGTGGGACTTATCCCAGGAATGCAAGGGTAGTTCACCTAATTAACAAAACAATTGGATAAAAAAAAAAATCCACATTATCATCTCAACTGACACAGAAAAGGTATTTGACAAAATCCAACACCATTTTGTGACTAAAAACTCAGAAAATTAAAAATAGAAACTTCTTCAAGATAATAAAGGGTATTTATAAATAGCCTGTAGCTAAGTTGATACTCAAAGGTGAAAGACTGAAACGTTTTCCTCCCAATACTAGAAACAAAACAAGGATGTCCACTTTCCCTGTTGCCATTGAACACTGGTTAGGCATTTGCTTGATTGATGCAACTTCTCAACTGGTTTCTAGACGAAGCTCCCTTGGCCTGTATGTTGTTGCTTATTTGAAATTTCATGGGGGAATGAGGACCTGAAGCTTCCTCATCCACCATCTTGCTCACTTAGTTTTCAGCTTGTCCCTTTTCATCACTGGTATAGATGTAGCATTTTTTAAAAAAGAAATTTTAGGGGCACCTGGGTGGCTTAGTCGGTTAAGCGTCCGACTTTCGCTTAGGTCATGATCTCGTGGTTCGTGGGTTCGAGCCCCGCGTCGGGCTCTGTGCTGACTGCCAGCTCAGAGCCTGGAGCCTGTTTCAGTCTGTGACTCCCTCTCTCTCTGACTCTCCCCTGCTCATGCTGTCTCTTTCTCTCCTAGAAATAAATAAAACATTAAAAAAAAATAAAATAAAAAAGAAATTTTATTTTATTTTGCTTTTTAAATTTTGGTAAATCTCAAGTAAAATCTCATATTATGTTGATTTCTAGACCTACTTTGCAGAGAACTTTTATCATGAATGGATTTTGTGCTTTGTCAAATGCTTCTTATGCATCTATTAAGATGATCATATGGTTTTTATCGTTTCTCTTGATGTGACATATCATGTTGATTGTTTTGTAAATATTGAACCATGCTTGCATCCCAGGAATAAATTCCACTTGATTGTGGTGTATGATTTTTAAAAAATGTATTGTTGGATTCAGTTTGCTAATATTTTGTTGAGGATTTTTGTATCTATATTCATGGCCTGTAGTTCTCTTTTTTTTTGTGGTGCCTTTATCAGGTTTTGGTATCAGGATGATGCTGGCCTCATTGAATGAACTTGGAAGTTTTCCTTCCTCTTGTATTTTTTGGGATAGTTTAGGAAGAATAAGCATGGACTCTTCTTTAAATGTTTGGTTGATAGAATTCACCTGTGAAGCCTATTGGTCCTGGACTTTTGTTTTTTGAGAGGTTTTTTTGTTACTGATTCAATTTAATAGCTGGTAACTTGTTCAAATTTTCTATTTCTTCCTGCTTTAACTTTGGTAGGTTATGTTTCTAAGAATTTATCTACTTCTTTGAAATTGTCCAATTTGTTGGCATATAAGTTTTCATAATATTCTGTTACAGTTGTTTGTATTTCTGTAGTGTTGGTTGTTATTTCTCCTGCTTCATTAGTGATTCTGTTTATTTGGGTTCTCTCTCTCTCTCTTTTTATGAATGCTGCTAGAGTTTTATCAATTTTGTTGATCTCTTCAAAGAACTATCTCCTGGTTTCATTGGTTCTATTTGTGTGTGTGTGTGTGTGTGTGTGTGTGTGTGTGTCTATCATTTATTTCTGCTTTGATCTTTAATATATCTTTTCTTTTGTTTGGTTTGGGTTTATTTGTTCTTCATTTTCTAGTTCCTTTACATGTAAAGTTAGGTTGTTTATTTGAGATTTTACTTGCTTCTTGAGGTAGCCCTGTATTGCTATAAACTTCCCTCTTAGAACTAGTTTTGCTGCATCACAAAGATTTTGCACTGTTATATTTTCATTTTCATTTGTTTTTGATTTGTGGTTACCATTAGATCTGTATGTAACATCTTCTGCATATAGCAGTTTATATTAAGTTGATGATCGTTACGTTTAAACCCATTCTTTACTCCTCTTTCCTCTATATTTTAGGTATATGGTGTCATATATTACATCCTTTTACGTTATGAATCTTTTTGACTGACTTCCAGAAATATTTATTTTTACTGCTTCTTTGTTTTCTACTTTTCATACTGTCACTTATAGTCTTTTCTTTCCACTCAAAGAATCCACTTTAATATTTCTGTAGGATTGTTTTAGTGGCTATGAAGTCCTTTAGTTTTCATTTGAGAAACTCTTTATCTTTCCTCATATTCTGAATGATAGTCTTGTTGGATAAAGTATTCTTGGCTGCAGTACCTTTTCAGCACTTTAAATATTTCATGTCACTTCCTGTAAAGTTTCTGCTGAAAAATCCTCTGATAGTCTTATGGGGTTTCCCTGGTGTGTAACTGACTTCTTTTCTCTTGCTGCTTTAAATTTTTTTCTATGTACCTATTTTTTGTCATGTGAATTACTATGTGTCTTGGTGTAGACTTCAGTGTGTTGAATTTTTGGGTGCATTCCATGCCTACTGGATCTGGATATCTGTTTCTTTCCCCAGGTTAGGGAAGTTTTCAGCTACTATTTTTTCAAATAAATTTCCTGTCCTTTTTTTCCTCTCTTCTTCTGAGATCCCTATACTGCAAATGTTATTATTCTTGATGGAAACACTGAGTTCCCTAAGACTATTTCAATTTGCATAATATTCTTTCCTCTCCTTTGTTCAGCTTGGTTACTTTCCATTCCTTTCTTTTCCAGATCATTAATTTATTCCTCTGATTCATCTGGCTTCCTATTTATTCCATCAAGTGTATTTGTAATTTCACTTATTGTGTTCTTGGTCTCTGATTGGTTCTTTTTTATCTCTGTGTTAAAGGTCTCACTGATGTCCTCCACTCTTTTCTCAAGCCCAATGAGTATCTTTATGACCATTATCTTAAATTTTCCATCAGGCATATCACTTACATCCATTTTTGCTTTGATCTCTCACTGTGGTTTGTCCTATTCTTTCATTTGGGAGATATTTCTCTGTCTTTTCATTTTGTTTGACTTTCTATGTGTTTCTCTGTGTTAGGAAAGTCAGCTATTTCTTTTGCTTTTCATGGTAGTCACGTTATGAAGCTGGGGTCCAGTAGTCCCCTGTAGTTCAGCGTACCCTGTTCTCCAGGGTCTGGTGCTTTGGGGAGTACCTCCTATGTGTGCTGTGTGTGCCCTGATACTGATTGGCCTCTTTCTTCTTCAGTCTGGTTATCTACAGAGGCTCTTTTTGCCTTTTGTAGGCAGTGTTTGGTCCCTAGCAGAGGTGGGGTGCATTTTATCAAGGTGTGTGGTGGCCTGCTTGTCATATGACACCTGCCCTTTGCCCCCACTGCCAAAGGTCCTGACGTCTTGCAAAATGTGCAGGTCAGGAGATGTGTTGTTGGTAGGGTTCATGCTGGTCCTCAGTGGGAGAAGTCCACAGCGCAGTGACTCAGGTGAGTGTGGCTGGGAATAGTGGTTTAGCTGAAGCACAGGGGTGTGGGGCGTGGTGTAAGCAGGTTAGGTCATGAGTGGGGGTGCTGTACTAGTTCTGGCAGGTGGTCATTGTTTATATTAGTGGGCAGGGGAAGGAAATGGGACTTTCCAGCTCCTTTGTTCATGGATAGCGTCTCCCAGTTATCCCTCTCTCACCGGGCTATGCTCTGATATGAGCAAACCACTCTCCCTCCGTCTGTCCCTGGTGTTTTTCAAGCTGCTGGTTCTGTGTTTGCATGAGATATTTGTCATGCTGCCTCTTTAAGAGTGAGGACTCAGCTTCCTAGTACCCTGTGGACTCTCCCAGAGCTAAACCCACTAATTTTTAAAATTCCAGTCTTTTAGACTCACTGGTTGTAAGAACTCATAAAATTCAGCCCCTCTCACTTTCAAAGGCAAATATTATGGGGATTCATCCTCCCTGTGCATGGCCTCCCTGGTGGGAAAGTCTGTTTTCCATCCTCCTTCATGCCACCAACTCCCTCCCCACTGTGAATGGCCCGACTCCATTTTGCCCCCAGACCATGTCACCCTCATTACCTTCTTCCATGCGGCCTCTTCTCTACCTTTAGTTGTGGAGTTTGTTCTTCCAGTCCTCGGGTCATTTTTTGGATGATTTTCACTGATGTGAATGTTATCTAGTTGTATCCATGGGACAAAGTCAGCTTAGGGTCCTCCTATACTGCCATCTTCCCAGCCAACCTTTAATCCATTTCTTTAAAGAGGTTGCTGTGCTGTGTTCTTGCCTGTTTTTTTTCTTCCTAAGAGAAAACTGAGGTTATCTTTTTATTTTAGAATTGTTTTAGCTATACAGAAAAATTACAAATGTAGTACAGAGTTCCCATGTATGCCACACCCAATTTTCCCTATTATTAATATCTACTGTTAGTATGTCACATTTATCATAATGAACTAATATTGATATGTTGTTGACTAAAATCCATATTTAATTCAACTTTTCTTAGTTTTTTTTAATGCTTATTTATTTTTGAGAGAGAAATGAGGGGGAGGACAGAGAGAGAGAGAGAGAGAATCCGAAGCAGACTTTATGAGTAGAGCCTGATGCAGGGCTCAATCTCACCCATGAGATCATGGTGTGAGCCAAAGTGGGAAGCTTAACCGACTGAGTGAGCCATCCAGGCGCTTCCGTATTTTCTTACTATTTTACTTAACATTGTTTTTCTCTTCCTAGATCTCATCCAGGATACCATATTATATTTAGTTGTCATGTTTCCTTAGTCTCCTCTTGGGTGTGACAATTTCTCAGGTGTTCTTTGTTTTTGATGACCTGGTCAGTTTTGAGGAGTACTAGTCAGGTATTTGTTAGAATATTCCTCAGTTGAGATTTCTATGATGTTATTGCCATGGTTAGAGGTTTTGCATGCTTGGGAGGAATACCACAAGGTTAATTATGTGAGTCATGTCATGTCAAGAATATACCATCACTGCAATTTCTTCTCACTGGTCAAGTTAACCTTGATCACCAGGTTGAGATAGCATTTGTCAGGCTTTTCCACTGTAAAGGTAGATGCCTCCCCACCCCTTCAGAGCAGAGTATCTCCATAAACAATTTGGAATTCTTCTGTGATTTATCTATTACTTCCCATTTATCTATTCATGTATTTATTAATATCAGTACAGATTCATGCATGTTTATTTTATATTTTGATTATAACCCAATGCTTCTTAATTTATTTTGTTGCTCAAAATAATGAAAAAACAATGGTCAGTCATTATTTTTTCAAAAAAATTTTTTATCCCTTACCCTTCTTTAGAAATTCCCACAATATGTATATTAGTCTAATTAAATTTATCCAGCCGATGATCTTTTCCCTTTTCCTCTTTATGTTTCTTTTTTGTATAGTTCCTATTACTTAGTCTTTACTTTCTTTACTTTTCTGTAATGTCTGATTTGCCATCAGTCCCATACATCATATTTTACCATTTCTGGCATTGTAGTTTAAATGTCTAAACATTACATTTGTGTCAGTTTTGTAGCTTACCTATTTTTACTTAACTTTTGAACATATGGAATACTGCTATATTTTATGTTTGTCTTAATGTCCTTGTCTACCAATTCTAACATCTGTATTAGTTCTGGATTGTTTTTTTTTTTTTCCTCTTTTAAAGAAAAAAAATTTAACATTTATTCATTTTTGAGAGACAGAGACAGACAGAGTGTGAGTGGGGGAGGGGCAGAGAAAGAGGGAGACACAGAGTCTGAAGCAGGCTCCAGGCTCTGAGCTGTCAGCACAGAGCCCAATGCGAGGCTTAAACCCACGAACCATGAGATCATAACCTGAGCTGAAGTCGAACACTTAACCAACTGAGCCACCCAGGCACCCCAGTTCTGGATTGTTTTTTATTGATTGTTTTTCCTCCTTACAAGGCATGATATCTTTGGTGTCTTTGCATGCCTGGTAATTTTGAATCATTTGGTGTCTTGCTTTTAAAGTTTGTTAAGTGATACCAGAACAGTATGTGGTTCCAGGGCTTATTATTTCACACTACAGAGGTAACATCTGAGTACTCTTACCCAGTGCTCTGTGAATATGAAGTTTTCTGGTCTGGTTGTTGGAAATAAGCAATCTTCCTGGATTTATGTAAGTCCTGGGAATTTCCCCCCGTACGCTTTCTGGACTGTCCTCTCCTTGGACTCAAGTAGTCTTTTCACAAGCATGTGCTGGTCAGGATTCAGTTGAATGCTCAATGGGGACTGTCTACAGATATCCAGATTTCTTCACCAGTATAGCTCTCTCTTTTCTGATACTCTGTCCTGTGAATTCTCACTACCCTGGTCAGCTCAATGTCCTTAGTTCAAGGAGTCCTCTGGACTCTATACAGGTTCCCCTTCTATGTCATAGCCTGGACATTCTCTCAAGACAATGTATTGAGGCAATGGTAGGGCTTACCTCCTTTGTTTCCCATCTTAGAGGGATCATTGTCCTTCATGACCTGCTGTCCAGTTTCTTGAAAATTTCTTTCCGTATCTTTTGCATTTTTGGTGGTTTTTTTTTTTTTTTTTTTTTGGTTTGTTTTAGTTTGATTGTTTCAGGCAGGACAGGCAGGAGGTTAGATCTGGTCTTTGTAACTCTATCTGGGATTAAAGTTGAACATCATTTTGCTCATTTGTTCAATGTTGGCACATACCACAGAATTTAAAAAAGATATACTGCAAGCAAACAAAAAACATATGACGTTGTAATCAGCCTTTAGGTTACCAGTTTGTGGTCTCTAAGGGAAATTACATGGATAGGCAAAAATGGCACTTTTTTATACAGTGTAATAAGAACCATAATAGAAGTTGCTATGGGAACTCAAAAATGAGGCTCTTCACCCATGCTGGGTATTGAATTAAGCCTTCTTGGAGGAAATGACACTTGAGTGAGCCTTGAAGACTGGGAAGATGTTATCCAATAAATATGACACGGTGAGGGGGGAGAGGAGGGTTCAGGTCAGACACCCACTATGAGTAAAGGCATATCGGTGTGCAGTCACATGACATAAAGTGGGAACCACAGGCAGTTTGATTTTACCAAAGTATAATGGACCAGGTAGAAGTGGTAGAGTGAGGCTGGAGAAATAGGCAGGCAGCTGATAAAAAGCTTTGTACATCATGCAAATGTGTGTCAGCAGTGGGAGAGCCACTGAAGAATTTTAAACAGGAGAAGAATACATCATGTTAACATGTTAGAGCCATCACTGTGATGGCCGTGTGAAGCTGAAGTGCAAAGGCTGACTTCAGAGACCAGTTGGGAGATCATTACATTAGCTCAGGGAGCAGACAATCAGCCTGAATTGTGATGTGCAGTCAGGGCTGGACATTCAGGGAGAGACAGGAGACTTCTTTAGGATGTAAAATGTCAGGACATCTTGACTTACTATGTATGAGGGAGTGAGGGAATGGGTGTGGATATAAAATAAGTTCCAGGCATTTGGCTAGAATTGCCACATGGAAAATGCTGAGATGAAATGTTATGAGCTGCTGTGGGGGAGGAACAGTTCTTGAGTAGAGAGAATTTGGGCAATGCTGAGCATAAAGTGGCCATGGGAGGGTGCTCTTTGTCTTTGACCCTTGCCCCCACTCTCTCTCCCATTCCCCTGTTCATCCCTTTTGGGGGAGCAGAAAACATGTGGATTTGCTGCCTGATTCAAGGAGACTTTGCTCCCAAATCAAGTTCCCTTTTATAGAATTCTGATCATCGGTACTTTCATCAATGGTCTCTGATAACTTGGGGAGAGCAGCATATTTTGACGACATGGTAGATTATGAAGATTGTCTTTGCTTATACTTCAGAGACACCAGTCCTATCATAGTACAGTGAACAATGCTCCTTGGAATTGGACAGTGCACACTGTAAGTAGCTGTATGTAGTGGTACGTTGTTGTGTCATAGAAACAGCCTGACCTTCAGAGAAGGACAGATATCATATGTTTGCACATATAGGAGGATTAGGAGGAACTTAACGGAGGAGCATGCGGGAGAGGAAGGGGAAAAATAGTGTGTGAGAGGGAGGGAGGCAAACCATGAGAGACTCTTGAATGCTGAGAAACAAACTGAGGGCTGATGGGGGTTGGGGGGAGGGGAAAAGGGGGAGATGGGCATGGAGGAGGGCACTTGTGGGGATGAGCGCTGGGTGTTATATGGAAACCAACTTGACAATAAACTATTAAAAAGAAAAAAAGAAACAGTCTGACCTTGGCTCTAACTGGACCACTGACACAATGGGTGACCCTGGTCTAGTCACTTAGACTTCACGAGCCTCGATTTTCTTGTTTGTACTGTGAGAGTGATCTTACCGGGCTGGCTTGAAGATCAAACATGTTATGAATTCTAAAAGTGTTATTTACTATTCGCATTTTCATCTCATCTTTTAAATCTAATTGTTAATATTGGTAACAAGCTTTGGATGATGTATTTGCTCCATGGCAGAGGTGGCTATAGGCAAAGTAAAATAGAAGCAAGACCAAGTCCAGATTCAGAATTTGAGGACAGACCGAGTACAACCAGATCTTACTTCTTTTTGCTGCTTTACTTTCTTTCCTCAACCACCTGATTCCTAGATCTTCCTAAAGCTTCCTGAGGGACTGGGCCTGGGCATAAAAATGAGATAGAAAGGTTAAGGCAGTAGTTTTCAGTGCTAGGTGCTCATTAGAATCACATGAGGAGCTTTGGAAAATACTGATTTGTGAGCACCACCCCAAGGGATTGTGGAATAATTGGTCTGGGGTGTGACCTCAGCATCTGAATTTTTTAATCTTTCCAAGATTCTGATGTGCATCCGAGGTAGAGAACCAGTGTCTTGGCCTTTATATCTCCCTGATCTGATATGAAGCCAGGACTGAAGTTGGTGCTGGTGGCAGTAGAGGGTTTTCTTTGTTTTCCTCTTGTTTTGAGATTAGTGTTCCATTATTATTATTATTTTTAAAAGTTTATATATTTTTGAGCGAGCACAGGTGGGAGAGGGGCAGAGTGATGAGGACAGAGGATCTGAAGTGAGCTCTGTGCTGACAGTAGTGAGCCTGATGTGAGGCTTTAGCTCATGAACCATGAGATCATGCCCTGAACTGAATTTGGGTGCTCAACTAAGCCACCCAGGTGCCCCTGTTGTTTGTTTGTTTGCTTGTTTTATTTACATCTAAGCTAATTAAACACATAGTATAGTAATGGTTTCAGGAGTAGAATTTAGTGATTCATCACTTGCATATCACACCCAGTGCTCATCCCAACAAGTGCCCTCTTTAGTGCCCATCACCCATTTAACCCATCCCTCCCACCCCGTCTCCCCCAGTAACCCTCAGTTTGTTCTCAGCATTTAAGAGTCTCTTACAGTTTAGCCTTCTATTTATTTAGAGAGGCTAGGCGGGAACATGGGTGTGAGGATGAGAAAGGGCCTGGGGAGCTATGCATTCTAGTCTCTGAGCTTTTTGCTTTTACAGACTTTTCATGAAAAAAAAAAAGTTGAAGTGTATTTATAACATAAATACATAAATAAAAAAATAATCGATATTTTCAAGAAGAATGACATTGGCAACTAATGTTTCACTTCTCTTGTAAGGTTGGTCAACATCATTACTATATTGAATACTGTTAGGTTCAGGAGGAGATAAGATGTCAGTATGTGAATAAAATAGGGTTTCCATATCCAGCAAGTAAAAATATGGAGTGCATTTAAATTTGAAATTGAGATAAACAAGGGATATATTTTTAGTGTAAGTATGTCCCATGCATGATTTAGGATATACTAAAAAATTATTTGGTGTTTATCTTAAATTCACATTAACTGGATGTCTCGCATTCTTTTCTGGAAACTCTATGATAAAACTACTTAGTGAAATTGGGAGAAGGACCTGAAGCAAGTCAGGGTGCGCTGATCTAGGAATAATCAAAAGTCACGTTTTGACTATAATCATAAATGAGCTGTCACTGGCTTTGGTCTTGGGATAAGTGTGGCTTTGAAAGAAAAGTAAAAACTGAGTAGCCTGCGAAGCTGTTTTAATAATATGATCTCTTACATTGATATAACACATATGCTTTTCCAAAGCACTTTTCACAAATGCATTCCCTCACTTTCTCCTCCAAACCACCAGAGGTTTAGCTCACATTAGCCATAGTTTGATGGTGGGACATAACCACAGGCTGGCAAAAAGAAACTATTGAAAAGTCCCCAAATGGGTGGGAATTAAGTCAAGACATAGGCCCTATGTTTTGCTACTTATAGCCCAGAGTCATCTCCAGATGAGGAGATGACAGTCTTAAGATAAAGGTGCCAAGTTGCAGACTGTGTGTGTGTGCATGTGTGTACATGGACAAATAGTTGTGAATGTGTTGACATTCATATCGAGGGAGGGGAGGTTAATCTGCTTAATTTGCAGCTAAGCTTGTGAGTTTACACCAGGCCACTCTTCCCACTTCCCATTTCATAGCTGAAACTGTATCACAAGCATCCTGGGCACTCACAGCCCTGGTGGGGATAGTCTTTAGGTCATGCAACCTCACTTCTGTTTTTGCTTCCTTCTCTGTTACTGCCGCTCTTCACCTCTGAGCTCTTGTATTTATCACTTGTATCTGGAACCATGAAAACCGATTTCAGGCTCTTGAGTTTCATTGCCACCATCCTCTGGATGCAATTGGACTTGCTCTTACCATCTGGAACTTTCTGTTCCTGCCATTTTGATTGGGTTCTAGCCCTCAGGATCACAGCCTGCTGTTGACTTGGTGACTTGATGTTCTAGCCAAGGCGGGGCTTTTGAAAGAAGCAGTTGCCTACTGATCTTGCATTGTGCGTGTGTGTGCGTGCGTGCGTGTGCGTGTGTGTGTGTGTCGCACAGGGGAAGGGGTGCTTTGGCGGCAGCTGATTAGCTGGAGATCCTGTGCACACTGTTCTCCTGTCCATCTCTGAGATGGCTGTTACCCCTGCACTCCACTGTGGTGCCAGTCTACTTGCCTCTCGCCTGGAGTTCTGCGACACCATCCGTACCCTTGCAGGCAGGAGCCTTCACGGTGATTGGCTCTAAGTGTTGGCTTAACCCAGGTTCAAGAGCATAAGACCCCCTAAAGTTGATTTATGTCTTAAGCTGCCAGCAAATGTTGACTAAACATTTTGATTTTGTTTTCCTTCTCCTTCTCTCTTGTTCTCATTTTCTGTCCTCTCTTTCCCCTATCTTTACCTGTCTTTCCAATCTAGAGCCATTTGAGTGGAAATAAGGAACATATGGAAGGCACAGCTCCATCTAGTAATATTTTTTTACTCTTTTCTAGTGCATAGTGATTGTGCCAAAAGCTCAGTACTAAGCCAAGCCAGGAGGTGTCCCCAGTAGCAATGCATTCTTATCAACTGCTTTGAGCTACGAATGGAATTAAGTGGTTGCTTGAATTGGAAATTTTTGTTGACCTTAACATTAAGGGAAAAAACTACAACAAATGCGATGATCGTGGTTGATCATTTGTGCTCTAGTCCAAGAACTCCCTGTTTAGACCTCCAAATCTAAAAATTTTAAGAGAGACTGATATAGGAGCCCAAATTCTCTATCTTAATATCAAATAACTTTGGAGTTGGCAAAGGCATTGGAAACTCTGAGCTGCTGAATGAGCTAGAGTCAGGACAAAATTCAAAGCCTCTGGGCTTTATGATAATCTGTAGTTTTAGTATATTCCCCTTTATTTTCTGAATTTTTCACTTCACTCTCTGAGATTGAGAAGTTTTAGAATAATATGGTGTGGTTAGTTTAGTGGGAATATCCAAGTCAAGAGGTTAGCCCTTTATACCATTTAGGATAAGGCTGGTTCTATGTTGTAGGGCGAAGTCCAAACTCAGCTTGGCCATTTAAGATCCTTGGCCCCTACCTGCTTTTCCATTTTTGTTCCTGATGAATATGATCTACTTGCTCAAACTAGTTCCTTCCTGTCCACTGAACCCTCTTCATGCTTTGCCTCCTTTGAGTCTATCTCTGTTTCTGGAATGGGCTCCTCGCTCCTACATCACATCAAGGCCTAGTTCTGATATCACCTTCTCTATGAAACTTTTCTGAATCCTCTGATTTCCTAAGCCATTTCAGTCTGCACCATTCTTTGAAGATTTAGTATGTACCAGGAATGGTATTAAAACAGTGGGCACTAATCGATCACATGGTTGCTGGTCATAGTGCTAGTGTAGGGCCTTGAAGCTCCTCCCACTGCTCTTTTGTCCCATTAATTGTGTGATGATGAGGACATCTTTAGGGTCTGGGGCAGGAAACAGACTGTCCAGAGTAGCAGGGACACAGAGGTGGGAGGGCTTTGGGACAGATGCCTTTTACCACCTAGATTAGAAGTATTTCAAGACATCAACAGTCAGCATGGATGTAACAGTGCATATCAGATGAAACCATTTCTCTCTTTATTATCTTATTTTCTTAACCTGCATTGTATGTGTCAGAAATCATCTTGTCCAGGGCTTCTTAATCCAGGGCTTGGACTACAGATTCAAAGGGAGCTTTCACCAGACTTTTATCAGTTGCATAATGCAAAAAAGGTAGAAACCAGAAAGGTTTTCGCCAACACTTACATTTATACTTCAAGGAACTAGAGCCAAGTAAGTGAGCAAAAATGCTCTACATGCAAAAGTTTGTAGGGGAATGTTTGCTGTCTACTGTCCAAGTTGAGTTCCCTTATTGAAGGCACCATTATTATTAATCTTATTGAAGATGTTCTGTGACATCACGCTGATTGATTGTCTACATCTTTTCTTGTGTGGAGTTTGTCTGCCAGGCAGGGGGTCCTGGAAAGCTGGGAGTGGGGAGCTAGTGGGAGCAGAAGTTGTTACCTAAATAGCAATGGGTGATGCTTGCGCTGAAGGGATTTATTGCTTAGGCAATCTGTTGGGAGATGAGTTGAGAAACTCGGAGTAGAGTCTAGTTGTCAGACCATGGAGAGGGGTTGAAAGCAGATATTAATAATTTATACATTTTCTCTTATATTAATAGAGCACTTAGCATCAAATAGGCACTTTGCATGTGTTAAGCTATTTAACTTCCCCACAGCCTTATGAGGTAAGAATTACAACCTCTCATCTTACAGATAAAGAGCTAAGGCTCCGAGAGGATATGTAACTTGCCCAAACCCAAACCAGAGCTAAGATTTGAACTGACATCATTCCATTCCAGTGCCTGAACTTCCAACCACTATCCCAGCTCTTGCCTTTAAAGAGTTGGGGCATGGAGCCAGGGAGTGGAAAGCAAGGAAGGACAGGTGTAAGTGGGCGGTGTGAGTGAGGGAGGCTGACAGATGCCCCCATCAGGTGCCGCTGCCCGTGGCTGGCTTTCATGTGGTGATGTTGGGGCGCTGGCCACATGTAAAGGGGTGGGCAGAATCTCTTGAGAGGTCCTAAAGCACCTTGTGTTATGATATTTATTTATTCACCCATGTAGGCCCTGTGCTTGGTACTGAGGACACAAGATGCACCTACTGCCTGGGGCCAATGGACCTGCTGTTCTTTCCAAAGGAAAAGGAAACCAAGAATGAAGTTATCGTTGGTGTACATCCTCCCCTCTTTGAGCCTTTCCTGCCCCTTGATGCCTTTCTTCTGGCTCTCCTCCAGGGTCCAGAGCCCTCATCCCTGCTTCTTCTATGTCAAGAATTCCACTCTTGGGAAAGGAAGGGAAACCCTTTCAGCCTGAGGTGTACATCACTGAGGTGGGGCATAAACGCTTACACTCCTGGCTGTTACTGTAAGCATGCTCTGAATAGCTCCTCACTTTGCAGCCCTGCACCTCCCTGGAGAACCATGTAGTCACCCAGCACTGGGCTCTGGCATTTTCTCCTCTTTTTGTGTCTACACTCCCCTGGGATCTGGTGACAGTATTTCTCTCCCCCTGGCCCTGCCTGGCTGCTTTCCTAGTGCCTCTAGCTCTTAGCTAGTTCAGGAGGAGCTTGTCTGGGAAGGGGGCTGGGCTGGGTTGACTTTGCTGGGCTGGGTTGGTTGTTCGAGATGAGAGCAGCCAGGGGATGAGTGTGACCATTCCTGAGGTTCTACCAGCCTCTGGACTTCACATCCTTTATCTTATTTCATCTTCCCAATAACCCTACATGGCTGGTATTAGTGACCTCATCTTATAGGTAAAGAAACTGATGATTAGGGCGTCTAAAATAACTTGCTCAAGCTCATACGGCTAATGAATGGTGGAATGGACGCCAGACCCTTGCCGGTCTGACTGCAAAACATCTTTGTGATAATTCCCTGCCCTAGTGCCATGGAAGCAGAATCCCATTGTCAATTCAAGGCATCAAGGAAGGTTCTAGAAATGAAAAAGAAAAGTAAGAGGGTGACAGGTTGAGGGGGCATTGAAATAGCTCAGCCAGAAAAAACCCCAGCAAGGGTGAGGAAAGAACTGGAAAGTGAGACAGTCACAGTGAGTGAAGCATAGGGGTACCTGAAGTGTTTTATATTTCAGCCCTGAGTCCTGTGGTTTGTGGGAGGAGTGGCTTCACACAAAGGCACAAGGCTGGGTGGGCACCCCTTCACCATGCTTTGACCCTCATTCCTGGACCTGTCCTGCTTATAGTGAGAGACAGGTCATCTCTAGCCCCCAGGACAGCACCCCAGCTTCAGCCAGTAGCTCAGGGCATGCCTGAGCCGGTGCAACAGGGTCTGAGGAAATGGGAACAAAGACTATAAGCCCATGAGCTGAGCTGGCAGCCTGGGGGTTCAGGCATTAGCAAGTTTGTGGGGGGAAAGCAGTCTTTTTCACTCAGGGGTGCTGTCTGGAGATCCCTAAAATTCTACTAGCCGGTAGGCATCTGCCTATCTTCCATAAGCCCGAGGCTGGCCTCAGACAGTTATGTGGGTGTTACTGGCCCCATGGATGCTCACATTTGGCTTTCTGAGCTTTTCTACAGTTCCATTCTAGGGAGAATTGGATGCCTCCCCTCCCCTCCCCGTCATTATATGCTATCTGGCCAAGGCATAAAATGGAGTCCGCAGGTGGTGTAGAGGAGCCCCAGTGGTCTCCAGCTTGGCTCTTGAGACTGGAAAGGGAAGATTCCAGCACCGTCCTGAATGGCTGACTAAACTCAGCTCCATTCACAGGGCTCAGGTTTGCGTTTGTCTCTACTTCTGGGCTTTAGGCAGTGTCTTGAGAACTGCAGGAGGGAGAAGGAGGAAACAGGTGGACACCACGTGGGCTGGAGGAAGCCCAGGGTCACCAACTCCCTCTGGGGCGGGGAGGTGATTGCTCCCTTTGCAGGATGACGTGTTAATCATCAGATGGCTTGGGATGTCGGGCTGCAGAGACAGGGAAGTTAAAGCCAGGGCCTGCTAGTTTTCGGATAGGAGCCAATTGAGCATCGCCTGGAGTCCCTTTCATCTCTTCTTCTCAGCAGTAAGTGAGGCATTGAAAAGGATTGAATGTTGTAGTTTCTGTGGGCAAGAAATATATATATATATATAGGGCCAGAGGAGGCTGGACTCCCAGGCAAGAGATGCCCTTCTCCGCAGGGGGCAGCATTCTGCACCCTAGAAACCCCTGTCATAAATATGACTACCAGGAGGAACTGAATGGAAGGGCAAAGGCAAATAAGAATTCCATACATTGTGAGCTATGTATTCTCCTACAGATTTACATAATTTTAGAGACAATTTCTCATATGTATTTTCTCTAGCTTTGATGAGCATTTAGATTTCTCAGCTTTGTCCCTTAGCTGCTCTGCCACATTTCATTTTGTTTTGTGTTTTTGACATTTCATACTCTACAAACATTACATGTTCCATGGGGTCTATAAATTCCATGGGGCCTATAAATGGAAAGAGAAATAAGCAAAAAACAGAGGGGTTCTGGGGTTTAAACCTTGCCTCCACTACTGGTTAGATCTGTGATCTCTGGCTGATTACTTAATTTCTCAGAATTTCTCTTTTCTTATCTGTGAAATGGGAGAGAGTAAGAACCTTTTCAATGGATTATCCTGGGGATTGAACGAGATAATATGTGGTTCGTATGGCCCCTAACACATAGTAAGAGTCCAATAAAGGTTATTATATTAAATATAAACTAAGTGCCCAACATCAATTTTCTTCCACTTCTAGGATATTCTGTTTTCTGTGTAAGAACCTCCCTGCTCCCTACTCCCTTGTAAAAATAAGCAAATAGCCATTGCTTTGTAAATTGAATGTTCTTATACTGGCTCACATAAATGGAAATACACATCTGTATTTTAAATTAGATCACCTGGTATTTATAGCATCTCTAGGGTATACAAAGGACTTTTACGTCAGTTTTGTTTAGTTTTTTTTTATAAGCTCATTAATTTTCACAGCATTCTTATGAGACAAGGATTAGACATCTTGTTCATGAACTAATGAAAGTACAGAGAAGTTCTGGCACTTGTCCAACATCACACAGCAAAATCAGTGACAGCAGGAACCACATGGCTATCTCCAGGCTGCAAATCTCAGTTCTGTGTGTCTTCTGTCCCCTGGAGTGGCATGAGGGGTGTG
The DNA here is from genome assembly GCF_003009895.1 of Hyaena hyaena. Classification (NCBI taxonomy): domain Eukaryota; kingdom Metazoa; phylum Chordata; class Mammalia; order Carnivora; family Hyaenidae; genus Hyaena; species Hyaena hyaena. Next base: position 398,486 of record NW_024080863.1, on the reverse strand, counting down.
GGGGTGCCCATGGAGCCTCCATCAGATATTGGTCACTGACCATTCCCTCCATCCCACTCCAGGACCAGTTTCAATTGGATGAGAAGTAACGGGCATCTGGAGCTATTGATAAATGTCGAATGGAGCCTGTGAAATGCTCAGCCTCCTTTTTCCACTGGCCACACCACTTTGCCTCCCATGATGTTCATGTTTTCTGACTTTCTAGAGCAAAGTTCTTCCTTGCACATGCTGATCCTGGGGAAGGAATTCTTGATTCCTCTCTTCCAGTTGATAGCACTTTAAGTCTTTTCCTTAACAGAAGCCATTAAGTTCTGTTTTACAACAAAAGACATTTCAGGCATTGGCATGGTGGCAGTGGTGGTAAATATTGTGGAGACCAGCAATGCCATTTCTCATGTCCCTAAAATCATGTTGTAAGGCAGGGGGCCTTTCCACCTCTGGGTGAGGGGTGCTGGTTAAAATCATGGTGTCAGATTCTGGGTTTCCACTGCTTTTCTCTGAAGGTGGACACAAGCCTCCCCATGGCAAAAGAGGTCTGGTCTTTAAGGCAGCTTTGGGATTGATTCTGGAATGACCAGGTCATCAACTGCTCCCATACTTGGTCTCCTTGTTACCACCAGCCATCTCAAATCCTGGAGTTGACTTCTGGACTCTTCCCCCCCAATATTTTCTGCAAAGCGTTATGACTTTTGTTGCTTTGCCTGCTGGTTAGACTTGGGACCAGCCCTAGCTGTATTTTGGCTGCTTTCACTATGTTTTGATTCCCTTTTTCTAGTTTCCTGGGAGCCTAGCCTTGTACCATCTATGATTTTGTCCTCAAACATCTGTCTTGGTGCTGACTCCTTAGTCTGTCCCTTCTTGCCATAAGGTGAGAAAAAAGGGGGTAGCACCAGCTGATGGCTCACATAAGGCTTTCTGTAGGAAGTAGGAATTTGAACTGGGTCTTGAATTTTGGGTAACGTCCCAATGAGTGGAGAGAGTTGGGGAGAGAGCTTCAGGCAGAAGGAACAGGAATGTAGCAGCACAGCTTGGTGTCAGCAATTGCATTACTGGGTATTTATCTAAAGGATTAAAAAATGCCAATGCATAGGGGCACATGTATCCCAATGTTTATAGCAGCAATGTCAACAATAGCCAAATTATGGAAAAAGCGCAAATGTCCACCAACTGATGAATGGATTAAGAAGATGTGGAATATATATACAATGGAATACTATTTGGCAATGAAAAAGAATGAAATCTTGCCATTTGCAACAACATGAGCGGAGCTAGAGTGTGTTATGCTAAGTGAAATAAATTAGTCAGAGAAAGACAGATATCATATGATTTCACTTATATATGGAATTTGATAAACACAGCAAATGAATATAGGGCAAAAGAAGGAAAGATAAGATAAAAACAGAGAGAGAGGCAAACCATAAGAGACATGTAGATGCAGAGAATAAACTGAGGGTTGCTGGGGGTGGGGTTAGATATGTGTTAAATGTTTAATGGGCATTAAGGAGGGCACCTTTTAGGATGAGTACTGGGTGTCATATGTAAGTGATGAATCACTGGGTTCTACTCCTGAAGCCAAGACTACACTGTATGTTAACTAACTTGAATTTAAATAAAGAAAAAAAGGGGCGCCTGGGTGGCTTAGTCGGTTAAGCGTCCGACTTTCGCTTAGGTCATGATCTCGCGGTTCGTGGGTTCGAGCCCCGTGTCGGGCTCTGTGCTGACTGCCAGCTCAGAGCCTGGAGCCTGTTTCAGAGTCTGTGACTCCCTCTCTCTCTGACCCTCCCCTTCTCACGCTGTCTCTCTCTCTCTCCTAGAAATAAATAAAACATTTAAAAAAATTTAAATAAAGAAAAAAAGTGCATAGTTAGGCATTGGACAGAACTGGGTTCAAGGTGTGAGTGGATGGGAACACTTATGCAGGCTTTATGCGTGTTTTAATCACAGTGGTTTTCTTGCAGAATTTGGGCCAAACAAGAGAGGTGCACTTAAAAGAATCCACAGGAAATTCTTTTCTCTTTCCCCGAACTAAATACAAGATTGAGGCTGTGGTGTTCATGTTTACATATGTATGTGTGTATCCAACTTCTAAAGCCTTTTTTCAGCGTAAAAATAGTGAACTTGCCATATAATTTGTTTTTTACTAGAAAAGAAGCAGCTTCTGAAAAGTGTATGACTAGCATTTTGGGCATGAAGAATTGTCAGAAAGGTTCTTGAGCGTATCCCTTATCTTCTCTGTACCTTAGCTTTCTTATCTGCAAAGTGGGGATAACATGGCTCATTTCCTGGTGTTATTGGGTCTATTAAATGGTATGTGTGAAAGTACAGTACCCCTGGTAGGTTCTCAGAGAAGGTATATTTTATGTCATTTCATGCTGCCTGCAGTGCTGGTGTACTTAGGAGGCTGGGGAAGTCCAGAGAGAGGGAAAAGCTCCTGCTTTGGCTCTAACCCCTTGCCCAGCTGATTGCTCAACACTGAGCCGTCAGAGTACTTCCTCTACAGTTGTGCCTATTCCTCTGGCCTGGGCTTGAGTGTTCTGATTGCTGGAACTTGCACACTGGTCTAATGATGAGTTACCTTGCCCTTGTTAAAACTCAGCCAGGGGATATAATGTGATGACAGCTCCTTCCCCTCCCAAGTGCCCGTGTTCCTGTCCTCTTTCCCCGTGATGATGAATTATAGCCATTGGTGGCATTGTGCATGTAACACAAGGCGTTGTTATGGAAACCCCTGAGTTCAGGGAGACTTGGTGTTGGGAGTAGCTTGGGCTCTTAATTAGTATTCATTTGTTCTTCTTAATCAGATGTTCTTGTGTGCTTATGTGGGCTCATCTTGTCCCAGCTCAAGAACCAAGATGCCTTGGACAAGCCCTTTCCTCATGGCACACTGCCATGTCTATTTTGCTGCTAACTGTAGCTCTTTCTGTATTTATTGATCAACTGCTTTGCCACTGGATTCTGATCTTTGTTCTAGGATTCCCATCTTTGGGATCTGGACCCTCTTGCTAACAAGATGCAGCCATTGTCTCTGGTCCTTAATTCCTGATTTCTTCCCTTACATTTGACCCAGAAGCCTTGTTGAGCTCTGTATTTTCTCTTTAATAACTGAAAGTGATGTTGGTCATTGTCCAGGCATCAATACTTGGGTCTCTAGTACTGCATGTTCAGGATTCTTCAATTCTGTCTTTAGCTGAATTCTTATATACAAACCTTTTATAGGCTAGATTCGGCCTGACCACATATTTCCCTCCATGCTGCCAGAAATGCCTTGTGGGAAAGGGCTTCTAGACTCCAAAGTCAATCCTAGAGCAGATTATTATTCACAAGGTCAGGAAAAGGGCTGAGGTGTTGGAGAGCTAAGGGTGAGTGGAGCCTAGACCTACATAGAACTCCAAGTGGCTCATGGATCATTCACTCTGAACAACACTGACCAATACTGAAGTTTCTGGAGGTCTGGCTTCATATAAGTGGAAATATTGTCACATTGGCCAAGAGAGGTTTAAAGCCACAAGCTTAAACACTAGGCAAGAATGGTTTGTTCTAGGAGCACCCGGGTGGCTCAGTCAGTTGTCCATGGTTTGTGGGTTTGAGCCCCGTGTCGGGCTCTGTGCTGACAGCTAGCTCAGAGCCTGGAGCCTGTTTCGGATTCTGTGTCTCCCTTTCTCTCTGACCCTCCTCTGCTCACGCTGTCTCTCTCTCTCTCTCATCTCTCTCTCTCTCTCAGGAATAAATAAGTAAAAAAACATTTAAAAAAAAAAGAATGACTTGTTTTAAATCAGAGCTCCTTTGGAGACTGAATACAATTTAATTTTCTAAGTAAGTTAAATGTTCTCTCCCTATGTTCGTCCATCTTAAGCATTTGCTTGGTTAGCTCTTTCTTCAGAGAAACTCAGAGGTGAATTTCTGGCCAGGCTTTGTTCACATAACTTTAATATTTGAATTTGTTCAAGTCTGTGTTTATAAAATGATGCCTGGCCTTACAGAATAAAAGTGTGTTCTCATCAGGCACCATTGTCACTTTTCCCCTTCCAATCCTTGCCCGTAAACTGCCCCATACTCCAGCTGGCTCCCACAAACGTTAGTTAATGGCTTTCCGGTAAATGCTTCATGGGCGATCTTTCTCTCAGCCATATTTTTAGAGGAAGAGATGAAAGAAGACTGAAAAATTAAAATCAAGATAAGCGTTCTCTCCCTTGGAATGTTATTAAGAGGATGTGGTCATTTAAAAGTACTTTTCCCTCTTCTTCTCAGGGTTTGACATCTGAAGTCATGGAAGATGCTATCACACCTTGCTTTATTAACATACCCAGAGTCACCAGTTTTGAAAAGCCTAGCAACATTAACCTTAAATGAAAAGAAAGTGGAACAAAAAGAAAGATAAAGGGAAACTAGGTTTTGGCAGCGGGAGATGCCAGCTCTTGGCCAAGGCAGGCCCCCTCAGGTGCTCTGTTAAATGGCCCCAGGAATTTATTTTACAGGGAGACCATTTCTGCTATCTGAGCATTGTCCAGACAAGATTCAGAACGCAGTTAAGTCATATGTGTTGATCTGTAGGAGAACAAAGAAGGGAGCAAAAAGTTAGGGAAGGGACTAGACAGGGGAGATGGTGAGGACTGGCCTTTTTGGGAGCCCAGTGGGACTTGCTGAGAAGAGCCAGAGGGTTCAAGAAAAATTGGACTGAAGATTATATATTAATGCCACAGCCATTGCGCCCAAGGCTAAGGGCATGTGCCAGCAATGCCGGGCTCTTGCAGGAGCTGCGAGGTGAAGTAGAGCTGGGAATGTGGGCTGGCACAAACTCTAGAGCAAGGCACTGTCACTAATTCCATCTCTTTGTGCTGAGACCCCTGCTTCCCATTTTATTTCTTGTTGTTGGAGATGAAATGTTCCTAAAAGATGGATGGGATGGGGGCAGAGTAGAAGTAGTTTTGTTGGATGTGGTCACCTTCTAGCCCAGATTTTATGATATGCAGACTCCTGATGTCCTTCCTCACTGACTTCGTAAACCGCTTTTCAAAGCATTTGTCTTGATTTGCAGGTTGAAGACCTCCATAGTTTGTTTCTCTGACAGCTTGTCTGACTTTGGTCCTGTAGAACTTTACTTACTTCCAGGTCTGTTACTTCCCTTCTAGAGTCTAACAGGGCAAGTGATTTTTTGTACATTAGAATGTTAAGATGGTTTGTTATTCAATAGAATAATGAGGGCTGAGGAATGGGTCTGATCAAAAGCGTGACAGTTGGGTTTACTTCAGTTCCTGAGCACAGGTAGCACCTCTCCCGGACAGCAAGCTATGCTCATCTCCATTCATACAGCCAAGAGGGTGAGGAGGGGGCAAAGATCTGGTGTGATTTATTTTTCTACTTGGGAAAACAGCTCAAAGAATTTGTCCTCCTGATGGCTTCATCATTGTATGGGAGGGAACAACAAATTTGTAACCTGATAGAAAGTGATTTTTACTCATTAAAAAAGTAAGAAAAAATATTGAACTGTTACTATTTTATAGGGGTGAAGGAGGCTATTAGTCCTAGACTGTGATGAATACAGAGTCTGGAACTTACTAGGAGCTGGATCATGATGTTGTGTGAGATATGAATTGCCTTGACCTTGAGTTGTGGGACTTAGCAGTTTTCTTGGAGCAGACGCATACCTCTTAAATATCAAAATCATTGGATATACATATGAACAGCTGTCAGTCAAATATGATAAGGGAGTTTACCACTTTAAAGAGGCCTTTTATACAAGCATATATGGTGAGACCATGGTATCAGTATTTTGGACACTTTAAGGGCAAAATGGATTATTTTCACAGTAATAAGTGACTGATTTGAGGTCTGCTTTTTTTATTTTTATTTTTTAATTTTATTTTTGTTTTATAAAAATAGCATATTTTAGGGTGCCTGGGTGATTTAGTTGGTTAAGCATGGGACTTGATTTCAGGTCAGGTCAGGGTTGTGAAATCGAGTCCCATGTTGGGCTGTATGCTGGGTGTGGAGCCTTCTTAAGATTCTCTCTTTCCCTGTTTCCTGCCTCATCCCCTATTCACACTCTCTTTCTCAAAATAAATAAATAAACATTAAAAAAAAACAAAAAAAAATAGCACATTGTAAAAATATTTTTAAAAAACCCCCCCAAAACAAAAAACACTGCAAAAAGCAAAGCCAAAATGGCAAGTAACTCTTTCAACAAAAACAATCACTATCAAAACTTTATTATATAATCTTCTAGCCTTATATATGAATATATATATGCCTAGCCTTATATATAAATATACATATTGACACATACAAACATGAGATCATAATGTACATATATTTTGCTAAGTTTTTTATCACTTATATATTTTGAACCTTTTCCTATGTTTGTAAATATATATGCTTTGTATCTTTTTTAATGATTATTATTTCATTACAATTGCCTTAATCAATTATTGTATATGGAGATTATTTTTATTTGGTAACAAAAATTTTTGCATTAAAAATGTCCAGAGGAAAGTGTTGCATATGTATATTTCCTTATACTCTATCTGTGGAATTTCTAGTTTAAAGGCATAAGCTTAAAGATTCTGTACAGGTATTGATAGAATATCCCTAAAAGGTACTATATTTTGCATTCCTGTCAGTAGTGTTGAGAGTTTTGGTTTTTTTTCAAACACTAATCGACATTGGAAATTATTATTAACAACATCTTTTCTAGTTATATAGGTGGAAAGGTACAGATCTTGAACTTTTTCATTTTCAAAGGCCAGTTGTATTTGTTCTTTTGGAATTTTCTTTCATTTCCTTTGCCACTTTTCTAACCGAGTGTTTATGATTATAGATGCTAAAAGTAGGATGTGTGTTTCACATGTATCTTGCTGCTGTCTAAAAGCAAAATCTTCTGGAAAGAGAATGATCACTTTTTAATTAATGTATGCCATATTCTCGCTCAATTAAATTCAACAAGAGTACCTGTTATATGCTGGATACTGTGCTAGACAGTAGGCATGCAATTTTGGAAAAAAGATACTGACCTGACTCTCAAATAACATATAGCTCATGAGGGAAGAAAAACAAGTCCACAGGCAACTCAAGTTCTCCAGGAAGAGGATCACCTGGGTGGCTCAGTTGGTGGACGTGTCTGGTTCTTGATTTCGGCTCAGGTTATGATCTCGTGGTTTGTAAGACTGAGCCCCACATTGGGCTCTGTGCTGACAGTGCATAGCCTGCTTCAGATTCTCTCTCTCCTTCTCTCTCTGCCCCTCCCCTGCCTGTGCTCTGTCTCTCTCTCTCTCTCAAAATAAATAAACACGAAAAAAAATTCAAATTCTCCAGTAAGGAAGTAAGCATGAGAAGCTTTGGAAGCAACAGAAAGAGTACCTAACTCTGTCTTAGGTAGTTATACAAGGCTTCTTGGAGGAAAGGATGATTTCACTGAGTTCCAGAGGATAATAATAATTAATCAGATGTGTGTGTGTGTGTATGTGTGTGTGTGTGTGCACGCTCGCACGCACACACAGATGGAATGGTACTAACAAAGTGTAATTGTATTGTTAATATAACAGTATTAACAAAGGTCAAGGAAAGCAAGGCAATTGCATGAAACTGCACATACTACGTGCATGGCTGGAGCTCCCAGTGAGAGAAGTAGGATGGATTTGAACAGGCTGGCAGGAAATTGAAAAGTAAGAAGTGTCCAGATTATGCAGCATTTTATATGTTATCCAGTGTGTGCAGTGTGCTTCTTTTTCTGATGCTTTAGAGTTGCCATCGATGGTTTCTAAGCAGTGGAATGACAGATTTACTCTTGGGGAAGAAACTCTTGTCCCTAAGTAGGAAACATATTTGTGGACAGGGCAGAGCATTCCTGAAATCTGAGAGAGAATTTAGGAGACTGGAGAATGAGATCTATGTCAAGGTGGTGGATAAGCGGACAGAGTAGGGAGACAATTAGAAGGAGAAATCAGTGGTTCCAATTTGGTAAGAGGGGTAAGGAGACAAGCATCAAAGATGGTATTCAGGCAGATGGAGATGCCGTTCAGTGATCTTGGGAAGGCAGATAAAGAATAAGTCTCTGACAATGAAGGATGTTTGGAGAATTCAGTTTTGGATACGTTATGTTTTTGGTGGCTATTGTACATCAGAGAGGAAGTATCCAGTTGGATATGTGGGTCATTTTCAAGGGAAATATAGTTTTGGAGCTCTTAACATATAAACAGGAATTGAACTATGTGAGTAGATACAGTACCGAAGGAGAGGATGTAGAATGAAAAGAAAAGAAGGATCAGAACAGAAGGCTGAAGAACTCCATCTTTTCAGGGATGGGAAGAGAAAGTAGAGACTGAGAAGCATTGTCATGAGGGCCTTTTACAGAGGACAGAATGTTTATCAGTGCCACATGCAGCAGATTAATCCCATAAGATAAGGACTTTGGATTTAGCAACAAGAGATGTTTTGACCTAGTTTAGAGTCATTTCAGTGGAGGTGGATGCCAGATTCTAAAGAATTGAAGAGGGAATGGGAGGTGAGGAAATGAAAATGAATGCAGATGTCTCTTTAAAGAAGATGGTACAACAGTGAGAGAGAGAGACTGTGGCAGCTGAAAGAGGGACAGCTCTGGGAGGAGGCAGAAGGGAGGGGCTGCCAAGGGAGAAGGGAGAGTGGCACCTGTTGGCCAGGGATCTTGCAAGAGGGGGACATGGTTGGGATCTAGGCCTTAGGTGGATTCATTATCCTGAGCCAGGAAGAGAGATGCCGTAACTTTTTGTGGTGGGAAATGTAGAAGAATAGGTGTGGATGGCTATGATGATAGGGAATTGAGAGATTTCTCATGTGGTGGTTTCTACTTCACCTGTGTGGTGAGAGGCAAGATTTTCTGCTGCACCTTAGTAGAGAGGCGGTTGGGCGGGAGTGGAGAAGGTTTTAATCATTGCTGTGGAGAATGGAAGAGAGAGCTGAACAGTGATGGGTAAGAAGATTCCCAGACAGTGCTGAGGGTCCTGTTAAGATGAAGGCTGACCAGTTTTAAGTGAGAACAAATCTGTGCATGGCTTTATGATTTTCTTCTCTAGCTGAGGGTTGGGGTTTTTCCAGTTGAGCGTGACACAGATTGATGGGGCAAGCTATTTGAGGGCAATGCAGTTGCATGGTTGAAGTGATTAACCATGTGTAGAAGGCAGAGCAGGGAGAAGATGATGATAGGATAGGGGTTGAAAGATCAGCAGAATGTAGAAAGGTCAAGGGCCTGGGGGTCAGGGTGAGGTTAAAGAACTGATGTAGTGCAAATAAATGAATAGGAGAGCCATAAGGGAGAGACACTGCACTCAGAAGGGAAGCTTCTGGATTTGAGATTTCTGAATTACACCAGTATCAGAAAGGGTGACATTCAATACTTTTAACTGGTCTGATAATGACCAGTCTGAGTAAAACACTGCCATACTGGTGTGTACCTCCCGATTCCAAGGTGCAGACAGGAGGTGGAGCTGAGGAAGGACTAGGGGTTTGAGCACTGGATGAAGCATCCTCATGAAATTCAATTTGTCCAGACTGATGATGTGACTTGAGAGTGAAAAGGACAATCGTGAACCTGTTACCAACATCATCAATAAATGAGAGGCAATTCTTCTTAATGTCATCCAAAGTACACTGAGGCTGGATAATAGTGACAAAGAGAGGAGGAGGAAAGTGGTATAGTCAGATGGCGTATTTTAGCTCTTTGGGACTGCTGTAGCCTGGAAATCCAAGGCTAAAGTAATGGCGGATTTGATGTCTGGTGAGGAGTCTCTTCCTGTGCATGGATGACTGTCTTCTCATGGTGTGCTCATGTGGTGGAAGGGGCAAGCAAACTCTCTCAGGACTCTTTTATAAGGACACTAACCCCTTTTATGAGGGCTCTACACTCATATCCTAATCATCTCTCAAAGGCACCACCTCCTAATTCCATCACCCTAGGGGTTAGAATTCAGCATATGCATTTTGTGCAAGAAACAAACATTCAGAACATAGCAGCCTAAGCCTCAGTTGGTCAGAAGCTTTGTGAAACAGTGGCAGAATCAGTCTGGAACAGTGTTGGGAGTAAGTGGCCTTTGGGCCCCATGCATCAGTCTTGAGATTTGGAAGAATAAGTAACTATTTGGGAAGATTGCAGGGGACAGTGTTTTTTGAGGAATCAGGTTTCAGATGAGAAACTGGAGGTGATATTAAAAGGCAAGGTGAAGATATTTACCTTGAAATGGACAGACTTTGGAAGGAGGATAGTAATAGGAGGCTGGTTCAGGGAGGGCAGACATAAAACAATAAGAAAGTGTGCAGATACTCAAGGAAAAAATCAAATGTATTTTTAAAAGTTGATCTGATTATTTTTTAAATGTGAAATTAATCTGTATTCTACACTAGTAAACCATCTGAAAATCAAAGCAAAACAAATCAAAACGCACAGACAGAGGGGCTAGATGTTGGGGGTGCTGAGATTGTGGGTGGTGAATTTGGGTGACCAGGTATAAGGGTGTGAAGGGATTAGCAAGCTGCAGGCTTTCCACATAGTCCTATAAATCTCCTGATGGATAGGGAATGGGGAGGAGAGGAACTCAGGCCAGTGTGGAGGGAATGAGCCATGGTCTAGAGTGATTGCGTTTCCAAGAAATCCCAAGATAGAGGAGAAGGCCGTCATTGGAATTGGTGCCAAGATTTTGACCAAATGTTGGAAACACTGACAGTCTCTGTGGGACATATACTATATCTGGTTTTTCCTAAAGCAGAGTACACTTGCAGTGTGACTTAATTGTGCTAGAGTTGAGAATAGCATTCTGTCCTCAACTGGAAGCCACAAATCTCTTATCACAGAGTGGGGGGCAGAGATGCATTTCACTGGCAAACAAGGGTCTGAATTAGTGAGTTCTCATCTTCAGCTTAGTCTGCTGCATCCTGCTTCCAGGCACAATGTCAAGTAGCACATAGGTCCTCTGCTGATTACTTCAGTAATCAGGCTTCAGTTAGGTATTTGAAAAATGGGGTGATGTGCATTACTCTTCAGACTTTATAGTAGAGAAATGGGGTAGGCCTAACTAATGGCTCACTCTGGCACTCAAGTTCTTCCTTGGGGTAAGATATCAAAGGACCATGGGAAATTCAGTTTATGGCAGAGTTTGAGTATAAAGAAGAAGAATTAGTGACTTGAGAGGTATTATAAAAATAACTACATGACAAAATAACTAAAGATATAAGAAATCTTGATGTCATTTGACTTGCAGATGGCCATATTCCTTTTGGCTCTTTAGTACGATGTCTTGCATAAACTTAGCAAATATCTAAACATGTTTGTTGAGAAGTCTTTTGTTGCTCAGGTTACCAGGAGAAAGTAACAGCAAGTGTTAACTTTCATCAGGGCCAGTGCTGGAAAGAAATATAGTTATGTGGTGTTGTAATAAGCTGGCCATCCTAAAGTTACCCAAATGGCACCTGGAATTAATTTCTCCACTCACCATGGTGGCATTCACTCCATGCCCTGTTATCCAAACCCTGTTATTGCTGTTGAGGTCCAGCATTCTACTGGAGGAAAAGCCATGGATTAGTTGGTGGGTAACAGAAAGACTTCCTTCCTTCCTTCCTTTCTTCCTCTACTCACAAATGCTTAGTGCATGCCAGCTTTGTGTTAAGCACCGGAATACAAGGATGACTAAGTCCTCTCTCTATGCAAGCTGTCTGCAGTGCACTTGGCTATAAGCTTGGCTTTGGTGGGGAAACCTTCCCAAGTGACATGAGTTTTGGCCAATGAAAAGGAGTTTGGGGAGAAGAATATTCATGAGAAGGAATGCTATGTGTGAAGGTAATAAGGCAGAAAAGGTAACAGTGTCTTTGGTGGAAGAATGAGAAGTTAACATTAGGAGAATTTAGGGTGAGTGTGAAAAGAAGGGCCCAGATTTTGAGGGGTTTCCATTTGAAGTCAAGATGCTCGATTTTTGTCGTCTAGGCAAGGGGGAGCTACTAAAGCGAGGAAGTGAAATAAATGATCATGCTTCAGTGATATCCTCGCAGTGGCTCTGTGGAGGGTTCTAGGATAGAGGAACTGACTCAGTTTTATGGAAACAGTTGGGACCTTGCTATTCCAAGCATCCTTCGTGGAGCATCAGCGTCACCTGGGAGCATGTTAGAAATGTAGCCTTTTGGGCATCGCCCAGAAATACTGAAGTATTTTAATGAGATTGCTAGGTGACGTGGATGCACAGGAAATCTGGGAAATACTGATTCCGGAGCAATGCTGATAGCTCTTATGGCATTAGTGTAGATCCCATGGGAATGGCAACCTTTCTCTTAGTCTACAGATTCACAGATCGCTCCATGAGCTTTTAAACTCCAGTTTTGAAAGGCTGATAGAAATGTAAGAAATTTTTATGTGATTTCAATAATTGGAAAAATTCTATCCTTTTAAGCCATGGCTTTTCAAAGCATTTTGGTCATGGAGTCTTTTTTTTTTTTTTTAAGATTTTATTTTTTTAAGTAATCTCTCTATCCAACATGGGGTTCGAACTTACACTGCCAAGATCAAGAGTCATTTGCTCTTCTGACTGAGCCAGCCAAATGTTCCGTGGACTCTTACTGTGTGAATGGGTTCAGGAGGGCACACATAAGAGAATATCTTATCTACGCTTCCTTCTTTCTTTCTCTTTCTTTCTTTCTTTCTCTTCCTTCCTTCCTTCCTTCCTTTCTCTTTCTTTCTTTCCTTCTTTCTTTCTTTCTTTCTTTCTTTCTTTCTTTCTTTCTTTCTTTCTTTCTTTCTTTCTTTCTTTCTTTCTTTCCTTCCTTCCTTCCTTCCTTCCTTCCTTCCTTCCTTCCTTCCTTCCTTCCTTCTTCATTCTTTTCTTTCTTATTCCTTTTCCCCTTCCCCATCTCCTTCCCCTTCTCTTTCCTCTTTTTTAAAAGTAGGGCTCATGCCCAGCACAGAGCCCAGGACATGCCTTGAATTCATGACCCTGAGCAGGAGTCAGATGCTTCACCAACTGAGCCACCCAGGTGCCCTTATATTATTTTATTTCTTAAGCTTGGTGACGGTATACAGATATTCATGGATTATAATCTGCCATTTTTGGTAAACTGTAATATTTTATATTCAAATTCATAAAATTTTGATTAAACAGTAATGTATAGTGATCAATGAAAGAAAAAGAATAAGAACCAAGGTGGTCCTTCAAGAGTCATGTCAGGAGTGGGAGTAGAGTCTGAATGATGGGGATAGTATTCATGTACCCAGTGATAGTTACATTAGTTGAATGCACAATAAATACTACTTGTGGGGGAGCTTGCTACATGCTAAACACTTTTGGTACTTTATATGCAACTCATTTAATGCTTGTGACTCTAGGAGGTAGGACCTATTGCTTATCTCTATTTCATAGGGATATTGTCACGGCTGAAGAAATTCAGGTGTGAAGGTGTCAGCTACTTGGTGTGAAGCCACAGAGGAAGATTTGAACTCAGTGTAGGGAAATCTCAGATCTCAGTTCATAAGTAGTACATTAAAGTGCAGTGAACAGCCTCTCTGCATAAACAGGTGTTGACAGAAGAAGACGGAGGATGAAGGACCATAATGAAATCAATGCATCCTTTATTCTCGGCCTGGTCAGAGAGCAGCAAGTGCCATACATTTTTGGCCTTAGAGTGGCAACCCTTGCAGTATTTGTTGGCCTGTGTGCATCTGAACTTGGGAAAATGCAGTATGGAGGCAGAAATGAATGCTACTGAGAAAAAAGTCCTCTTTTGAATTTAAAATGTAGAGGGAAAGCCACTAATTAAAAAAAAGCTATACAAGAACTCTCCTTGGAAAAACAACACCACAGAAGCCCTCCCCCACTTTTTTTGCGACTGAACTTGTAACCATCCTTTAAGACCCAGGTAAATGTCATTCTGCTGTGAATCCTTTCCCGGTTTTTTGAGATGGAAAGTTCCATCCTTCAAAAAAAAATTATTTTTTACATTGATTTAGTATTGAGAGACAGAGAGAGACTGAGCACTAATGGGGAAGAAGCAGAGAGAGAAGGAGACACAGAATCTGAAGCAAGCTCCAGGCCTTGAGCTGTCAGCACAGAGCCTCACACGGGGCTTGAACACACAAACCTTGAGATCATGATCTGAGCTGAAGTCGGTCCTCAACCACCTGAGCTACCCCCAGGTAGCTCCCTCCTTTTACTCCCATCCCTTCTCCTGGGATGCTAATAGCTGCCACTTAGTGAGCAATACAGTGTATTGGACACGTAAGTACTTTACTTACTTTATCTTTTAATAGTGCTATGGATAGTTACCACTACCCTCATCTTACAGCGGAGGAAACCGATGTATTCTGGGATTAAGTCATCTGACATGCAGTTAATGAGTTGGCAGAGCCCGAACTGCAATCCCAGAAGTCTGACCCCGGAGCTGGGTGGTCCTCACCACAGAACCATCTCCCTCCTTTTCACATTGATTTAATGGTCTTTTCTCCCTCTCCCGAACTCCTTCTAAGTCATTCATTTGAAGTAATGAGGATATCTCACATTTGGGTGCTTTTTCAGTGCTGGGACCACATCAGCGACTAAACAAAGGGGCTTCCAGCCTGAGCACAGGTGGAGGGCAAGCTCTTCTAGAAAGTGAGAAGAGCATAAATAAAGGCCCAGAAGGGATATGGAGCACAGGCCTTAGCAGAAGCATAGGGTTCATTGCTTTGAAGGAAGGGAGAGTCTTGAGGCTGGAGAGCTGAGTGGTCCCCAGACCATATAGCTTCTTGGAAGTCTGGAAGGACTTCAGGGTGCAATTTTATAGTGAGGGGAATGGGAGCCACCAAATGGTCTTAAGAAGATTGGGAAAACGTTGATTTAAACTACATTCATGTACATATTGGCATTTAATTTGTGACTTTAAAGAAATCAATCAGCTGTTAATTTCACGTTCAGAAAGTCTCATTCAAGAAGTTTTGTAAAGAATAACAATGAAAGACATTGGGGAAGAAAAAAACCAATAAAATGTAACACTTTATTTTTATTATTATTATTTTTTATCTTAGAAGGAATTCACCAAAGGCTTCATATTTTGCTATGGCATCTTTAATTATAAAAATAAGCAAATAAAATAACTTGCATCTGTCATTACCATGATATGTTTCATAACCTTTATATGCACATGGAGCTTAAAAATGTAATTTAACAATAAATAATGACATATACCAGATATGCTCACTGTTTATTCCAGTACTCAGCCAAAAACCTAAATATCATTTAAATTATAAATACATAATGCAAATATAATGGCACAAAAATGTCTAAAGTGCAACCAAATCACAATAGAAGAATCATGCAAGCTGGTCTAGGTCAGCCCCCGAATCACTCTGTGCAGCAAACACAAGACGAGGCTTTGGAAATTTAAAGGGGAAGTCGGAAAGAGTGGGCAGGATGGGGACAAGAGAAGCAAAAAACTAGCAACATTGTGAGAACTGCTTTTTTTTCCATGTGTGTGGATATATGTATTATAGATACATATAGAAGTATCGCTGTGGGGAGAAAAGGGGGGTACCACGGTTTGAAGGGGATCACAGCAAACAAAGAGAATCTACTGGATTGAAGTAAGAGAGAATTTGGCTAGGAATCCTCGTGAACTACTTGTCGCATTGGGGTCCTGGCTTAGTGGGTTTGCGAAATGGACACGACACACATACTTGAGTAGCTTTTCTGGTTCGGAGAAGTCAGCCTTGCCTGGGGGTGGGGGCTGGGGGTGGGGTGGGGGGAGAGTCAACTTAGCATATGGTCTACCTGATTTCCAAGAGGCTAAGGCAGTGTCCGTATGTTTGGGGACCTGGGGATGGGACAGTTCTGAGTATAAAAATGCTCTTAACAATCTGATGTCAGCACGCTTAGAGGCTGTGTGGGGACAAAGGCAGCAACGCTGTGCGACTGTTGCTGCTGGGTCTGCTGCGATTGCTCTTGGTCCTTGAGCAGCGTGTTACTGCTTTTAAAGGCTTTATGGTAAAGTTGTATTGCTTTTCATTTTTCTGGAGATGTGCCCTCCCTCCTCCCACCAGGAACCCTATCACTCAATTTGGTCAAATCTTGAGTTCAACCTAGTGAGAGTCAAGCACCAATAGTTTCTACCTAAGTGAGTTTGGAGTGGCCCCTGCAGTCCTACCCCTCCTCCCTCTTTCTCTCTCAACATTGACCTTTGGTGGGCAGTGACGCTCTTAAGGGACTGTTGGGTTCAAGGACGGTGACCCTGAGAAACTACTGTTGTTCATAGATAGGTTAATCATTTGGCTTCGGTGGTTGCCATCTTGTAAACATCACGGCAGAAATAATCAAACCACCAGCTCTTTTTCCCTCTTTCTTTTTTTTCTTTTTTCTTTTTTCTTTTTTTTTCTTTTTTTTTTTCTTTTTTCTTTTTTTTTTTTTTTCTTTTTTTTCTTTTTTTTTGTGATCCTACAGAGATGGCCCAGCTGCCAGGACTACTTTGGCAGGCAGCGTGCTACAGGACAAAAATGTAAGAGGAGTCTATTAAGGCTGGACAGCCCAGGGTTATTTATACCCCCTCAGCCCCAAGTCCCCGGAACTGAAGACCCAAAGGCTGATTGACTCGTTCCTGATTGATTTAATGGAAAGTCTCCCACGCCACCATCAGTTTCAGGCACGGATGAGAGGCTGCGGGACAAGAATTGCCACTTCCCAAGATAGAGTAGGCCTTATCGCACTGTACGTGGTCCAAGCCCAAAGGGATGCTCTTTTTGGTTCCCGTAATTCCCAGTTGGATGTGACAGAGCCATTTCAGGATAGGTCTAAGTCAAGAGTAGCCTCTGGGTTGAGGTGGGCTGGGAGATTAACATTTTGCCTGGGGTCCTTCAGATAAACCTGTTGGTTTTTCCTATCTCGTACAGGCCCATCTTGAGTTTTGATGTTGCGTAAAACTACTTCTACCCCCGTAAGTTATAAAAAAGGCCACAAGGAGCATTTATGTGGATATCTGGAAGTGAGATAGTTATTCCATTCCCAGGAAAAGAAAAATAAAGCTAAGTTACAAAACTAAATCTATATGCAATAAAGTTATTATATACTGCTTTGTTTAAGCAGAGTCCTCTGGAATTTATGTACAGTACATTAGTTTTCAGCTATTTATATTCCACAGTTAGACCTTAAGATTCTCTGGTTTTAAGACAATTGTTAAAGATACTTTTAAAGCTCTGAGCAGTTACAGTACATAAAGATGTTAGCTTTTTGTTTGTCATTAGATGCGAGAAGATGCAGGCTCAAACTCTGGTTGAAGAGCCAGGCTTGAGCAATTTGGTAAATGTGTCGGAAAGGAAGTTACACACTAGAGGATCAAGACCGTAAGACACTAGCTCATGAGAGATCAAGAATTCAAACACGACATTCATATTCGTCCATGACCAGCACAGATTCATCACACGAATTCCATTTAACATCTTTATGAGCATTGAAGACATGCATTTAAGTTAAGTTGCTTCTCATCAGCTAACTCTACCGGGGCAACCATCCTAAAACGGCTCCACATCTTCCAATTACAATGACTGGGCCTGACACGAATGCTTTGTGTTTGAGAGTAGTTTGAGGGGACCTGGGAAACGACATGGTAGAGGAGGGTGATAAAAGAGGGTAACTCTCTCCTGCCAAGAGGCAGAAAGATCACATGTATTCTGTCTGTGGGAATGCTGCCATTGCAGAATGTTGGGATATTGATTACAGAAGCCTAGTTTCATGCAATTTTCCGTAAGGGGAATAGAAAATAGGAACTACTTAAAAAAAAAAAAAAACCAAACCAGGCACAGTACACTCAAAGTTGGTGTGCGAACACCTTTAAAATGATACTAGTTTGGTGAGGGTGTGAATACCTCTCCCTGCTTAGGCACTCTCTTGTGAGGTGCGTTTGATGTGGGAGGGAGAGGCCACCTCACCTCGGAGGTTCCTGAGGAGGACTTTCAGCTTCTGTGGCTCGCTGGTGCGCCTCCTGTTGAAGTCAGCTCGCGGGTGTGTTTGGGCACAGTGATCTGTCTGCAGGATGTGAAAGAGGCTGGCCATGTTGGGCCCAATTTTCTCCATCAGGCTGTCTCTGATCGTGCTGACTGTGTCTTCATCACATTCCAGGAGGCTCCGGACAAGTCTGTTATAGTATCTGCATTGGAAGAGGAGCACAGGCAACAGACACTCAGCGAGAGCAAGGCAAGACCCAGGCTCCCAGCCGGGCTGCAGCCAACACCATCTGCCATGGTCGGACCAGGCAAATACAAATAGTTCATTAGCTGAAGGTGGCTTTTGCTTCTAACTTTTCTTCAGTGTCTTCATTTTTAAAAATACTTATTATTTTGGGAAGGGGGAAGGAGCAGGTGGTAGAAAGGAGGAGAGAGAGAGAGGGAATATTAAGCAGGCTCTAAGCTCAGCGTGGAACCCAACGTGGGGCTCAATCCCACAACCCTGGGATCATGACCTGTGTCAGAATCAAGAGTTGAACGTTCAACTGACTGAGCCACCCCGGCACCCTTACTTTGTCTTCCTAGTTTGAGTGCCTGTGCTTCCTAGATTTGCCATACAATGTGAGACGGCTTCGTCTTCATGTTTAATGCTCAGGAGACTTAGATCATCCTCTGTGAAGAGTAGGCTGACAGCAATGTCTAAAAATTTTAGAAATGTAGAAACATATAGCTAGATGGGATCACAGAGATTATTCAGTGGCTATCTCATCAGTCCATACAGAAGAAACACACGTGGGAGAGCTAAAGTGACTTGTCTAAGGTCGTACAATCGGTTAGAGATAGAAACAAGACATAGTCAAATATAATGATATGAGCTCAGCCCCAGACACTTCTATGAAGAGTCACTGCACAGGAACTTGGGCAGAGGTTTTGAGGCCTCTTTGCAATTTTCCTTTTGCTTGGTGGTGTGTGTGCAGGTGCACATGCACGTGAGTGCATATTCGGACTTCACTTTTATTTTTAAAGGAGGCCCCTGTCTTCAGTGTCTCATGCATTTTACTACCCAATCTAATTTCTCCATCAGACATGCAGCTAGCCTTGCTAGTGGTCATCAACTGCTCACATTCGCAGTCTTCCTTCAAAGGCGCACTGTAGTCAGAAGGCCAAATGCCGGGAAACGAGGAGACTTAAATGGAAAGATTGCTGGTCCTTGATGCTTTCCGCTTCGGGAATTCCCCAAAGTCTTCTCCCACTGTTCTAGCTTTTGCGGGCCTCTTCCTTTTTTTGAACATTTTACAGATCTTTGGTTAGCATCACACAAGTCGGCATTGCATGGTCTAGTGATGGTTCTGTTTCCCCTACTAGACAGTTAACCTATTGAAGACAGCATTCATGTCTTTATTCTTTATAACCTTCATGTGTCGGTGTCCCATGTCTACTTTGCCTGCTTGTTGTCAATTTGTTGATTTATTTTGCGGCCACTGAGGAAATGGGGAGTTTTAGACATAATAATTCTTTCCAAAAAGTCATGATTCCAAGAAGAAAGATTAGAGGTAGGTGTGGTTAAGTTAACAAACCAACCAACCAACCAACCTATACGTTTGGTATAAACCACCTTCATCTTAGATGCAAGTGGTTTAGATATCCCAAAGGCTGAAGCTAAGTGTTACGGCTCAGAGACAAACTGCCTAATATTTATAGCATATGAATTATTCTTCCTGTTCATTGGGAAGACAGTTCAGGTGATTTTCTAATTTGCGGTGGGACTTGTTTGCTCCATTTTGAGGTGGCACTTGTCAAAACCCATTAGCTCTGTATGCACTAATAAGAGACTCTCCGGATGACAGTGACCTCCAGTCTCTATGTGGAGAGACTCTTTCCTCAGAGGAGCCTGCGGGTCACTGGGGCCACAAGATCTTCCATGAAAAGAAACCTGTTTATTTTTAACTCACCTCGCAGAGCACAGGATCAAACATCCTTCCAGAATAACTTAACCCCCCGGAGAGGTCCTTTCAAGGATGTACGGTAAACAGAGTGGAACACGGGTAATGAAGCAGAGCGGCCACCCTTCTGTGAGGGAGCAGATGAAGCTGGGCGCCAAACTAAAGAGAAGCACTGTTGTCTGGGTCTCGGACACGATCCTGGCTCTACCCCTCCCACGAGGGAGGGTTACATCCAGCTGTTGTTAAAATTGGGATTCTCTGGTGCAGAAACACATTTTCCAACCCTTTGGAATTATAAAGCCCATGAGTCAAGGCAGATCTCACTTGGATGGGGAAATAGGGAGAAAAATGGTTTTGGAAAAACTGAGAATAAATGACTTTGTACCAACAGCTTCAGATATCTATAACCCCACATAGGTCCCCAGGCATCCCTTTACTCGGGCTGTGCAAGGACACGGGTCCCCTTCATCTCTGTGTCTATTTTACAGGGTGATTAGATCTTAGAGAATAAGGTTTCTGACCTCTCACCCTCCTGACCACCCCCATCAAGACTTTATAACTTAAAGGTAACCCTTTCACTTCTAGAAAGAACTGCCCCTGCCCCAATGAGCCACAGAAGGTGGTCTTTCCTTAGACTGACCTTGAAAGCTCTTGCCTGGATGATGAAATCTTACACCAGTAAGGAAACTAAGCTTCTGCCATTAGCCTTGCCTCTTTGAGGTCAGATGTGTCTCTTTGGCTCTAACTCTCCCTCTCTGAGGGAGAGCCTACCTTTACGTTACTTTCGCTGCTCATCCAGACAGGACACCTATTTTCTGGCATTTCTTGATGATGACCTCACCAGCCCCGACTACCCTAGTGACTCCCTCCAAATCTACCCTTAGCTCTCTTGGGGAGCTCTGTAAACTCAACAAGGGCAGGCTGAGAGGGCTCCCTGTAAAATGTCCATGGCTCCATTAGCAGCTCCTCCAAGTCTGGAAAACCTGTCAACTTGTCAGGCTGCCTGGAGGTCAACATCATTTGCCAGAGTGAGCCACAGTTTAGTCCTGTGCCTCTCCATTAAAGGCTAGAATACACAGTAACGGCGCTGACCTCTGGGATTGTGTGGATGAATGAGACAGACCTTTCCCGTCTATAAATCACTAAGTGAGATTATTTAAGAGATTGTCTCCAGCAAAAGTTGAATTAGCAATTGCCACATATTTGTCGGGCACCATCTTGTACCCACAGTCTATGTTACTATAGCTGTTGGTAAGATGTGCCTTCTCTTTGAGGAGAGAATTGAGCAAATTGAACAAATTTAAGTGTTGATCACCATGGGGCACATTTATTCAAGTCTCCTTGGTGTTCTATTTTCTTCCTCTTTTTATTCTCCTTGGATTGTGAGTATTTCCTTCATGTTTTACTGGTTGCCATTTTTGAAGCAGAAATCAAATAGCTTGGCTCAAGGCCATATGCATTCTAGGCCCAACTCTGTTATTCACTAGCTGTGTGACCTTCAGCAGGTCACTTCCCTCTCTGGGCCTCTGTTCTTTCAATCAGTAAAATTTAGGCATTTAGTCTATGATCATCTCCAGCTATGATCTCCTATGCATCTAGAGATTTAATACATATTTTTCTTCTTCTTTGAACAAGGATGGTGCAGGTCTGCTTCAGGTCCGTCCTCTGCAGGATCAGTTAGAACTATGTCAGAAGATGCCTTTCTTCACCTTTATAGGGGTTGGCAGGATGTGCTACAGGGACTTGATGGGCTAAGTGTTCTGATTATCCAGCCTGGAAGGACCTTTTAATGCATGTTCCTTTCCTCCCATTTTGAAAATTCCATCACTGACCTTTTTTTTTTTTTCTTGGTCAAGAATAAGATCAGATATTCTCCATAGCTACTGTTTCAGCCATGCTTTACCCAAATACACACATACTGCCTAGGAACGTTCTGTGTGAGGGTTTATAAATAGTCCTTTGTTTCCCTTGATCAATATTATTCTTCTGTTTCCTGTTCCCTATCCATGCCCTAGAGAGCTGGAAGCTTCGTCAGTTTTCCCACTCTGGATCGGATTGGTCCGATTTCTTCCCAAGCCTCACACTGCCCGGTTTTCCTCATCAATTTGTGCCTGCTTCCCTCGCGGGTAAGAGAGCAGTTTGCAAATTTGGCCAGGGGGATGGCCAGCTATCCTTTTTCTTCTGAGTGCATTTCTCCCATGGAAAATGTCCCTGTTCTGGCTGCCGGTCCAGTCTCACAGGCTTTTGGATTCTCCCAGGCCCAAATCTCATGCTAGATAAGTCACAGGAAGGTGGAATGAACCTGTAACTACTTCCCTTTGCGATTCGGTGCCAACTGGCACAACTTAGTATGTCTCTGTGGTGGGACAGAGGCTGGGAAAGCAGGATGTTTCGGGAGAGCGAGGAGCTTAAATAGAGCAAAGCAAGCCCAGCATGAAACCGGAAATCTCTACAGTTCTGTGCAGGAATAATATTAGCCAGCTGAAGTGAAATAACGGGAGAAAGAGCTACGTGGAAGAGATGGCCACTTTTCCCCACCTTCTGAATAAGTGTGATTTCCCAAGATGAAAAAGGGAGACCGCAAGGCCCCTGTGACCATCTGGTACAGGTGGCGTAAAGGAAAGCCCCCCTGAAAGCAGTAGTGGCCTGATTCAAAACTCCTATTACTATTCGCTTCTTAGATATTTAGGATCACCGGTCCAGAATCTGTATCATCCTTTCTATACGACCTTTCCCTTTACAATGGAAGATATGACCTCAGTTGAAATAGAGCAGTTCGAATTGCCTCCACGTTGGTTACATGGCCTATTATAAGTCACAAATTGTCACAGAATCCTTAAAGATCTAGACTTATAATGATGGCTTTGCCAACATACCCTTGCCCACCCCCAGCTGCCCCACAAACAAATACTTTGTTCCTGGCCCCTGTTTACTAAGAATTCTTTTTTTTTTTCCTATATGGTGAAGGGAGCCTCCAACAACTGGCCAGGCTTTGTTTTGTTTTGTCTTGTTTTTGTTTCCCTTCAGATGTAGCAAGAATCTTTTTGGGAGCATTTTAAGGCCAAGGTCAACCTGAGATAGGCTATTTGAGATAAATGCGGGATTTGACTTCCTTGTTCTGAGGACATCAACTAGGACCCAGGGACAGAGTCGCTTCCAAGTATTGAAGAAATTATTTTAGAAATTGACATGGGGTTCTGAGGAGACTTTACTGCGTGCTTATGGGAGAATCAGAAATTTTATCGAGTTTTAAGGTCAGGGACTTTAGTAGTTCCCTAAGGAAGAGGTACTTTCCCGGTCTTCCAGTTGCATACATGTGCATGACTAAACCACTGGTAAGCCCCGGGAGGAGCAGGTTGTTGGCACTACTGGAAGAAGGGGCAGACCAGGCTAGGAGATTAATCAGTTAGCAATCAGGTGGTCCAGGTAATAGGCAATAGGACTGACCTTTGTCAGTGTGTGCAGATTTGGCCGGGGAGTCAAAGGATCTTAGTGCTTCAGGACTAGGTGACAAGTTTTAGGCTGTGTGGCATCACAGTGGGGCTGACCTTGTCCCAGCCTCGCTGTCCCTGCTGTACCTCCATGCCAGCCTCATTGGCACCTCTCCTAACCTGATGGCAGATGGGGAAGCCCAGGCCTATGCTGGGAAACTTCGTGGGTCGGGGAACGAGGATGTCAGCCCTCTCGTGTGCTGGGTGTCCACGCCCGGCTGGTAAAGACAGTGAGCCCGCAGCACCAAAGGGCCGATGCTCAGATAGAATTACTTCAGAGGTTTGGGATCACGTAAGAATACTGAGATGAGAATATGAGCACTCACCAGAAACATCAATCCAGGAGACCACGGACTAGAGAAAGGAATACCATGGGTCTGGGCGGGGGAATCATCTGGCCCAGCCAGCTCCCTTGTCACAAAAGGAAATCTGATTCCCAACAAAGTGGCCTGGCATATACTGGGATGTCTGCTTGGGCTTGGGACCTCTCAGAACACATGCACATTGAAAAGTCTGCATTATGACATTTGACCAGGGTTTTTCCAATGGCCACTTGTACCGTGCATAGGCATAATTTCAGCCAAATGTGTATCACAAAAGCTTGTGTCCATAAACTTCACAATTCCCTTAAGGCCTAGTGTGAGAAACTGACAATGAGAATGCACCCAGGGATGCTGCAGATGAAGCTTTCTAATAGCTGCATGGGAAGACTTTTCCTATAACAGTGAGGAAAAAAAAAAAAAAATCCAGGCTGCTTAAGCTGTCACAACCAATCACAAACATATTTTTTCCTGCAAAAGCCGGGAAGGCTGCAAGCTAAAATAAGATCGTGACTGTGGCAATTAACCCCCTTCTTCGTCTGGCTCTGCCAGCGCCCTGCCCCCCCCCCTGCCCTCCCGCCTCCCCCCTCCCCCCCAATGCCAAAAAGCAGACTCATTCTGTACCTGTTGGAGAAGTGATTGGGGAGCTGGACCACCTCGGTGATGGCTTCGGGGTTCCGCTTGGCGACGCTGCACACATTCAGCTTGCTGTAGCACTCCTCTTGCACCTCTGCAATCATCCTCTGGAAAGTGGAGCACCTCCGAATGGCGAGGAAGACCTTGGAGGTCACCCCATTGGCAATGCACTTTAAGCTCTCTTTGACAAATGCTTTTCCCTGCCAGGCAAGGGGTAGGAGGAGAAGCGTTAGCTCGAGCTGACCAGAGGGGACAGGGCATACGCAGGGTGTAACTTAAGGGGCCTTGCTTTGGCACTGTCCCCCGGCCATCTGTATGTCCTTGCAATGAGGAAATTGTATGCCGCGACCCAGATAAAAAAAAAAATGTCCCCACTTTCTTAGACTACCTTCAGCATTGAGCTTCATAGAAATAATGAGACAGGAGGAAAAAAAAGAGACACACCCGTAATCAGCCACCCTGCAGCTTAAAAAGAGCGTAATACGGCTTTGTCTTTTTGGGATTGAGACTTTGATAACACAAGCTAGTACGCTAGGTCATACGGTGAGAACTTCTTTGTTAGAAGAACATTTTTATTTCCTCTTGAAGAGGCAAGGATTTTCTGCTCATCGCCCCTCCCTTACGTGACAGCCTCTGTCAGCGTGTGATGATCCTGCATTACAGGGCGGGGAGTGGTCTCGTACAGAAGTGGCTTCCTGGCCGAAAGTGTGCGTGTGCACGCGGGAGGGTGCGTGCACATGCCAGCGCTGAGAATTTAGGTTGTAGGCTTCCCTACAAGACTGGCTCCTACAAACAATAGTCTAAGCGCACTGTTAAAGACAAGCAGCCAGTGGGAGGCATGGGTAGAGGTCTTATTACCTGAGTGTCAAATTTAGCAGCACTGTACAAGAAGGATTTACAGATGTCGTACATCCCATCTGTATCGCAGGTGGAGTTTTCCAGGCATGCAAAAGCGCCGCAGCCAACTTGCAGAGCGCTGTTGAGGCAGCGAACCACTTCAGCTGAAACACACAAACCCATCCAATCTGGGTCAAACAGGGAGGGGGATTCGGAAGGGTCAAGGTGGCAAGATTCAAGGACAAGGGCTCGGAAGAACTTCTCTTAGGTCTGCGGAGGGGGCCAGTAGGTAGTCCCATTCAGAGGGGGTAGGGGCTGAATGAGCGGGCCAGGCAGACCCCTTTTGCTTGTAAGAGCCAGAGCACGTGAAAAAAGCGGGCAGGGGTGTTCCCTGTTGGTCTCACCATTGCATACCCTTTTGGGGGCTGGAGAAGTAAGGTCAGAGTCTGCGGCGTGCACTGTAAGTGCTCGAAACAGCTCTGCAGCATCAGAGGCCCTCGCTTAGAGCCCAGAAGCCTGGGAAGGCAAGAGGCGGTGGCTGGTGGTCAGGTTTAGGAAGTAGAAGGGCCAAGGGAATTGATTTGGCTTCTGAAAATGCACTCTGGAGTAATAAGAATGGAATTTTCGTCTAAATGGCAGAGAAGAATTTGCCAAGGAGTTCACTGGGAGACCCTTTCCATTTAGGGCTTCTGACTTACCTTCAGGTTGGCAGAAAGGAATCTGGTCCGTTCATATTTCACCCCACCCCCCACCATAGGACAGTGCTTAGAGGTATGCATAATCTCTCTCATATTAAAAGCCATTTCTTTTTTTCTTTTTCTTTCTTTTTTTTTTTTTTTAAAGAGAAACACAGGTGTGGAATAACAAGGCCAAAGCACCCCTTGTGCAAGACTGGAAGATAACCACAAAGAACTTGCATGAGGCTTTCTACATTCTGGATAAGATCTCCCATAAAAGTAATTTCTCTCCTACAGAAAGGGGGTGTTCTGGCAAGCAGCTCGGCAAGAAATGATCTGCAGCCTTCATACCATAGGATTCTCTTCTGAGATCAAAAGCATGGTTCGGTTAGGCTTCCCCTCCCCCTCCCACCACCCGCAGCCTCTGAGATGTTACAAGTCATTTCCCTAATTATATATTTCCACGGGTTCAAATTATAACTTTGCTTTAAGCAGTTTTAATATGCATTAGGGTTGCTATTGTTTTAGGCAAGCTCGAATTGTGAATCACTGCATTTCTATAGCAACTAAGTACAAAAGGAAGTGAAGCAAAGCCCTCCTCTAGGCAGCGACCTGTGCTCTTCCGAGGGGAGCGTTGTCTGCAGCATTTGGACACCTGCGATCCCATCTTTGCTGACAGTCGGGGGTGTGGGGGCAGTAATGTCAGAGGGGCAAGCTGGACGAGTGGAGTCAAAAGGCAGAGGTGTTCATGCCGGCTTCCTAAGGACTCTTTTCCTTTAGAGGCCAAGATAATACACAATTAACTGCTACGGGAGTCAGCGCGAGAGTGAGACCTTCCCCTTGAAGAAACAGCTGCTACGTTTCACAAATACTCTTTTTCAAGGGGGCCCTCTGGCCGTGGGCTGCACTGTCTAGGCAGCTGAATGAAGCTTGAGAAAGCCGGGAGGAAGAGAAGGAGCAGTGTCAGGGGTGGGATGTGTAGGGTTTTCTCTGCATCTGCCCGGGATTTGTCAGCCTTGGGGGCTATGGTTCGGTAAATCTGTCTGCAGAGGGAGCTTTCTGTGTGTTCTCTGAAGGGGCAGGGAAGTCCAGTTATGGGGTCTTAAGGGTGAAGGAAGGGGGACGGCGTCAGACAAACCATGTCTCACCTTAAGATCGGCTTCAGCTTCTGGAAAGTATAGAGAGCGCTTTGAAGCATGCCAACATTCAAGCCTTTCCCCCGCCCCCTCCCCCTCCCCCAAGAGGGTACGTGCCAGATTTCAGGCAATCAGGCTAGTAGGCTTATGCAATGAAATACCCTCAGCAGAGAGCCCAGCTTCTTCGTTAGTTGCATGCAATTTATTAAACAAAGGAGCTCCACTTCCTAAGGCTATTGGATTACACTGGCAGTTTATTGCCATCAGGCATGAAGCACATTTATTATCAAGATCAGCCGTCACAGACACAGTTGCAAAAGCGAGAGGCAAATGAGGACAGCTCTTTGGGGGGGAGAAACCGGTCCTGGGTTTGCCGCTTACCTGAGTTCTGAGCTGCCACCCGGGATTTCCTGGGGCTCACAGAATCATTCTGCTCCGCCTCATGGGTTGCAGAAGCACTGATCACCAGCACCAGAAGCACTGCTGAGTTTTGGAGCATTCTCTGAGAAGTTTCCGCTAAGTTGCTGGGTTTTTTTTTTTTTTTTCCTCCCCCCCTTTCCTCTTTCCCTCTCCCGGCTTGAGTGAAGATGTGGATCTGGATACACTGAAAGCCTAGGTGAGGATCTGATGAGGATTTTTTGTGGTTGCTGCTGCTGCTCTTGCTGACGCTTTTGCTGCTGCTGCTGTTGCTGCTGCTGCTGCTGCTGCTGTTGCTGCTGCTGCAGTGGCTGCTTCTTGCACCTCTGGCTTTTGCAAACTGGGGGCCCAAGAGCTGCACCCAGGGATTTTATAGCCGTTCTTATCGGTCCTTAGGATCAGGGACCAATCAGGTCCCTCAACTGGTCTGGCTAGCCAATCGGAGGGCACTCTCATTGGGCTGGAGCTGTTTGACTTCTTAGAAATATTTTCCAGCAAATTAAAAGTACCTGCTGCCAATGTTTTACATGTGTGTGTGACGGTGTGTGCATGGATGTGTGAAAAGCTATTTTCACGGAATTCAGGGATGACCGTGTAGTGATTGAACTGAGGGAAAAATCATGAAAATCTCAACGAGGTGCTTTGGAAATCCATCTTTTTTTTTTTTTTTTTAATGATCTGTGGGGGTGGGGAATGGACAGCAGCAGCAGGATGTGGAGTGTGGTCTCTCTGGAACCTAATTTAACCTCATGACAGCCGTTTTAGTCTGATTTTATCAGTATACTATGTTGTGAGCTATGCGCTGTCCCTATCTTATTGGCACGTACATATTCCCAGGTACTTATTGGCACTTTGGTTGCATGTAGGCATCCCGAGTTCTCATTCACATATATGAACCCTTGAGGAGGGACACAGATGAGTGGAAGGGCCCTGGTGGACTGGGATAGGACAGTTCGGAGCGGTGGCCCCAGTTCCTCTACCGACTAGCCCTATGACCGTCGTCAAGTCCTCTTACCTTGTTCTGCCTCTGTTTTCCAATCTGTGAAATGCCAACATCAGAGTCTAGCATGACTTACATCTCTAAAAACTATGATTCTCCGGTTACACAAATTAACCTTGATTCCATCTTCTCAGTCACCAGCAAGGTCGCACACCGCAGGAGTGTTAGTTACCACAGGTACACACATGCACACCTCCACACACTCAGCTCAACGGGGAGACGTCGTGAATGCCTGGAAATTAACAAGCTGTGTTTTCAAGCCCGGCGACTTCATAATCACGTTGAAATAATAAGCTGGCCAAAGCAAGACTAAACCTGCGAGGTAAACCAGTTCATTTCTTGGGGGCGGGGAGGTTAAGGGGGCAGGCAGGACTGGGAGGAAGGGGTAGGAAAAGAGCAGAATGTGTAGGAGACAGGACGGCTAAGCTCTAGACTTAATGGGGAAATTATAGGGGCATCACAAATCATGCCTGGTATAGAAGCTCCTATTTTCTTATAAGTAGGCAGCACTAGGGCATGTCCTTAACTTGCGAAGGAGGCTGAGGAGAGGAGAGGACTTAGCAGGGTAAAAAAAAAAAAAAAAAAAAGTGGGCATTACATTAAGGGCTGGGGTGAAGGGAAGGGATTAAGCAAGAAGACCTTCAGAAATTTTCAGGATGTAAATGCAAAAGGGCCTCTGGAGATTCATACAGGCAGGAACAAGACGATCTTGCAAGCCCGTGGTTTCAGTTTAAATCCTAACACCTTCCAAGGTGGAAGAAAGAATGCCAACTCTACTAACCACAAACCAGTGTCTGCTCTGTGGGTGTGAGGGGGGTGGGCTTGCTGAGTGGTTATGGCCCCTCCCTCCCTTGCAACAAAAGGTTGTTTGGGAAGGATGAAGTTTGCTAGAAAAAGGATACATGCATCTTTTCCCCAAGGATCTTGCTTTCTGTTCCTCCACATTCTCTACCTCCTTAGCCATTTCTCTTTGTTAACGGCAGTGCTGTTTGTTTCTCTTGTTGGACTTTCCCCTTGTTGGCTACTGGCTTTGGAGGGTAGAGTGATGATTTCTCCCATCTATATTCTTTTTCCTATTATCTGGGGCTGCCGCCAGAACAGAATGTCCTACAAGTGTCTGGATGTGTTTTGTGTTTCTTCTGATGTTGATTTATTCTTCCTTCTTATTTTACGCATTGATCATCATGTGCCTGGAGGTTCATTGCCGGGTGTGTGAAGTGTTTCACAAGGACAGATAAGCCAGCCTCTGAAGAAATCCACCAGCGGCCCGCCGCATCGGTGTGAATGTAACCAGCGCGAGCATCAGGTCATTCCCATGTCTGACATTCCTGAATGTCAAAGAAGGGAACTGAAGTCTAAGTGGAAATGCCCAATGTCAAGTTTCTTTCCAAAGAAGAAAAGCTGTAAATTTGACATTGGGCATTTCTACTTAGATTTCTATTCAAGGATATCTGAAGGGTCCACAGTCATCGTGCTTTTTTCTTGGACTTGAATATAGCAGTGATATAAGAGTCTGGTTCTTTTTAACTTCTCCTGGGCTGTTTGAGACAATAGGAGGAGTCTGAATAGCAGACTTCAGAGCTCAAATTCTATCTTGCAAGCAACAGGGAGTCAGTAAGCATTCTTGAGTAGGAATTGTCAAAGAATGTGTTGAAGTTAGTGTTTGGGGAAGATCTTTTGATCATCCTTATGATGGTTGGAAGGAAGAAAAGAATGGGAGTTATCAGACCAGTTAGTAATATGTTCCTGTTGATAAGGCCCTGGAAAACGATGGTAGCAGTAGGAAAGGAAGAGAGGAAAAATATGAGAGCTATTTTAAATAAAATAGAAATTATCAGTTATTCTCAGACCTTCCCTTGGGGGGAGAAAACCTTTCTCCTAGTTTAATGACAATGCAAACAATGCACATCAGGGTTTTTCCTTCCCCATTTACTGGTTATGATTTTTGCAGTTGACAAGATCATGTAGCATGTCTGCTGGGCAGGCACTTTCTAGCTTCTGTTAAAGCAGTAGGCTTACCCCAACAGAGGTCTTGACTATACTTCCAGTAGGTGAGGCACCTTCCCCAGCCCGGCTTGTTTGAGCTGGAGGCTGCCCCAGGTGCAGTGGGGGGAGGGGAGGGGACGCTTTGCCATTGCCCCCCCAGCAGGGAAAGTGGGTGGGAGGATCTGCCAACACCTAAGGCTGGGCGATGATGCCCTGGCTGTTCCCGTGCAAGGTTGGCATGAGTTCAGTGAGACGATTAAGCCAAAAATCTCCAGCGCTTTGCTGGATTTGGCTAGCTTAAAGCTAAGTGGTGAGTGGCTCCTTGCATTTTTGGTGAGAAGAACCCAGGAGCATGGCTTCCTGATAAACCTTTCTTTTGTTGTGAACAGAGTTCAAGACCCATCAAGGTTGGTCTGCCATAGTGACCAAGGTTGGAGCATCAATGTTATTGTGCTTTGGGAATTCTGGGCCTGACTCTGTGGTTGCAATGTTGAGTCATGCCTTCCGAATCTCAAGGAAAGGAAGACAAGCGGCTAGGTGTGTGTGTGTGTGTGTGTGTGTGTGTGTGTGTGTGTGTATTTTCATCCTATATCAAGATATCAGGTTTTCTGTGTGGATAGTCTCAAGTTCTTGAGTGAATTTTTGCCTATATATTTGTCTTTGATTGCTTTAGACTTTGCCAAAGAAAGAAAGTGAGAAAATATATGAAGGGGTCAAACTCCTTCCACCCCCACTGGTTTATGGAGGGTTACTGAGTGCCTGGGACTCGGTCAGGTGTTGTGGGAAACGCAGGGAAGTGTTTGACCTTTTTCTGTTCTCCATGAATTCCCAAGCTAGTTCTTAACGCATGAACGTTGTATTTGAGGAAGAATATCTGTTTTCTGGAAATGTAATACGGCAAGTGGGTTGGAATAGAGTTTATAGGTTTGCATTCAATTAACATTTACTGGGTGCCTATCTACTCTCTGCCAGGCATGTCTGCAGATGCTTCTTATCTTTGAGAAAAGAACCCCTATCCTCTCGTCCCAGAGGAAGAGCCCAGGACCCAGAGAGAAGAATGGCTTACCCACAGGTCATAGAGTGGATGATGGAGCTAGGTCTCCTGAGATTTGCTTATTGTAGAGGTAGCTCTGGGTTCTTCAGTTGCATGAGCTCCGTATCGGAGAAGGGGGTATGCAGGCTTAGAGCACTGCCCCTCGGGCTGGGTGGGGGGAAGAAAAAGAAATAAGCAGGATGACCTAACATGTTTAAACCAGACCAGGCAAGTTGAAGTTAGCCTCCACTTCTGTGAACATTGGCTTCCCATTCTTTCGGGTGTAAGTTACGAGGTCACTTTACATCAGGGAGGGCAAATTCATAGTCCTAGGGGCAACCTGAAAATCTTCTGTGTCACAAGAGATGCCTGAAAGGAGGGATGAAGAGGTTACTGTGTGTCATCGAATCTGTCGTCACCTATAGCCCTTTGGAAGGCCTAAGGTGACGTTACTCTGTTGAGACACATGAGGGCGCTCGAACCAACCAGCAAGGCGATGTCTCAAAAAAAAAAGTTGCAACTCCAGGCTCCGTTAGCTTGGTCATTGTTTCAGGCCATCAAGATGCTTTTTAGGGGGATAACTTTATTTTCGTGGTCTAGCTCACCCCCCCGTAACGTAGCTGGGGGCTTGCAGGCTTGCATGGAAGTACATATTTGCAAGTTTTGCAGCACATGCCATCCTGTATCCCATCCTCTTATTGCCTAGTAGGGAGAGAAGTTGCAGGGAAGCTTTTTAAGCTCTGCTACCCCAATGCTAAGGGGAGGAGAACGTCTGTACCTAACTGCTCAGGCAGGTGATAACACATGTTACTTTGAGTTCCTTGTTTTCAAACAGGAGTTTTATTTCCAGGTGGTAGTGAGCACTGCACCTCATCACTGAAGGAAACGAAACTTCTTTGCCCCATTTTCCCACTTAGCATTCTTTCTTCCAGTGGTCTTCAGACAAAAGTCATCAAGGCTGAACAGCTTTCTGTTCTGTATCTGACACGCTTTCTTTGCCTGTCCTGTATCCGAAATCTTCCAGGGGGGTGTGGGAGCTCGACGCGGGGACATAAGCGCTCCCCTGCTTCTTGGTCCTGCTCCCCAAACCCCTTAGCGAAGAAGACATTGGCGTTCTCTTAAGTGTAGGCATTGGGGCAGACCTGTCACACGCACATGTCTGAAAAAGTCCTCCACCCAGCGCTTCAGTAGACCCCTCCAGTGAGAGATCAGGGCTTCCGGCTTCCCGCCAACCAAGCCATCCGTCGGTGTGTATCCTTCAAGCTCTCTGTGCCTGGAATGGTGTTAGTGCTGTGAAAGAACAGACAGTGTGGGGGGGCGAGCCGTGGAGGCACAGACCCGGACACAAGGCAATGAACACACGGCGTTAACCTGTGAGCCCTAATGAGGGAGACCGATGGGTGATGCCAAGGAGTTTGTGAAATAGAAATTTAACAGAATCCACGTCAACAACCTGTGCTGAAGCCTCCTTCTGACATATTTAGCCTAAAGCCAGCTTGTCGTTTGCAAAATGCCATCCTCGGATAAAGAAGTGTCTTGCAGCCATTCCCGAGTGCTAGACAAATCTATTATTACCAGTTTATTGGCTGAGAAAAGAGGATGTGGAGAGGGAGCAGCCTTTAGACAAAGTTACCTGGCAAGTCAGCGAAGGGGCCAGACTAGGAGATTATAGATTTCTTTACTGGATGTTTGGAAATCTTGCCAAGAAATTTATTGTGGCAATTCAAATGCATTTAATAATCAAGTTGCATTTAATGTGCTTTAGGCTAACGTGCAATTAAGATCAACCAGTTCCTGGCTCTGGGCGGGTATCATGGGAGTATCAACATATTTCAGTGACTGTATCCAAGTCGTAAAGTGCAGAATGCAGAGTCAGAACTTATACTGTAAGGGTTTTATAATGGTAGCAAAAATGGTCACCGAGTGCCGTTTCGTTTGCTTTCATGGAAGGAGGCTTTTGTCAGCTGTTTGGGAAATGAACTCTCTCAGCCCATTTAAAAATTAATTGTAAGGAAATTCGGTGGAATAAATGGAAATCCAAGTACAAAGGAAACGCACTCTGGCCTCAAGGCAAGCGTTTTCTTGAACTTGTCATTCCCCACTCTGCAGTGACAATAATAGGAAGGGGGAAGGAGAGAGAGGGAGAGAAAAAGTTACAGCTTTTGGAGGAAGTGGTGAAATCCTTAAGGGCAAAAATGTCATCAGGGGAATCGCTGTGCTAAGACAGGGAAATTTAGCGCACAATAGTGTGGAGCAGTGGAATATTATTCTTTTCATACAGCAAATTTTAATTATATTCTCATTGCTTATTCTCATAATTGTGTTATAGTGATTTCTTCCCATAGTTTTAACTGATTGTCTTCACTGATCTCTTGTAGATTCACAAAAGAAGGTCAGTTTCCTCTGTGTGTGTGTGTGTGTGTGTGTGTGTGTGTGTGTGTGTGTTTGTCTAGGGGGAGGCATTTTGCCCTTCATTTGGTGTTTAAATCACTCAGAGCAGACTTTAGAATACAGAATATAACAAGAATGAGCCACACTGTTGAAATCAAACAGTGGGAAGGAGAAAATATCCTAACATGATATTAAACAGACTTGAAAAACAGATTGATCTGAAGGAAGAGTCCATGTTTTGGGATTTTGAAGTCATTACTTTCCTCTCTTTTTTTTTCTCCAAAAAAGTAGAGAGAAATTGATGGATGGTTTCGGTTGATCCCATGAGTCCAGATGTCTTTCCAGATCACAAGGAAAGGGGCAGGGATATAGGGTGGCTTTTCCAAGGACCCCAGTGCCCTCATGTGCGAGCTCCTCATCTTAACCTAGGCTGACTGGGCAGGATGTGAGGAGACGCCTTGCATGGTGTAACAAGACTGAGCATTTGTGCCTCTCCTTGTGTGTCTTCTTTCAAACACATGCAGTCTCTTTAGAAAACTTAGAAACTGAGATGGTCTTTCCAGCCCTCTCAAGCCCCTTTCCCACTCACTCCCTACAATGATGCCTCTCGCCCTGAATTGGGAAGAACTGCGGAAAGCCCCTCGCTCCTCTAGAAGCAGTGAAGGCAAAGCCATCAGCTATAAAATCGGTGCCCTGAATGGCTTTTCACAGTGAGGGAGTGACTTCCTGAGAAAGAAGCGGTGCAGGGATTTGCCACAGGGTGAGGAATCCAAACTCCACTGAGAGCTTGAAGGCTTGTGGAAGGTGGGGAGGAGGAACCTCCAACCTAACTCACTGTTAAGTGACTGAATCTGACTGCTGTTATCATGCCAGGGGCTTGGTTTATAATCGTGGTTCTTAATCGATTGGAGCATCTCCAGCTCCTGTGTGTGTGTGTGTGTGTGAGAGAGAGAGAGAGAGAGAGAGAGAGACACTGTAATATATACTTAAAGGTGTGGTTTTTATTTTTTAAAATTCATTTTGAGAGAGAAAGAGAGAGAGAAAGGCAGAGACAGAGAGAGAGGAAAGCGGGAGAGAGATTCCCAAGCACTGACAGTGCAGAGCCTGATGTGGGGCTCGAACCCACAAACCATGAGATCATGACTCAGCTGAAACTGAGAGCCGGATGCTTAACTAACCGAGCGACCCAGGAGCCCCTTAAAGGTGAGGCCCTTATTAAGGTAAGTAACGTCCTTTTAAACTTTAGGCTCCAATGAGGCCCCTAAATCACAATGTATCAAATATGCTATGATGCATCCATATTCCATCAAAAGTATATTTGTATGTGATTATATATGATGTGTTAAATAGCAATTGACTAGTGGTATAATGTTCTTTTGTAGACATTTACTTAAAGATCTGTCTCAAAGTTTTACAGTTCTCTTATTGTATTCTTCTTTTTTCTTTTGGAACCAGCAAACTTTCTCCCTGTTCTCAGTGACCTTTAAGCCCTGATGAGCTCATTGACACTGGGTACCTTCCTATAGTGTCTAATGCATAGATTGCTTCTAAGGCTTTGGTTTATGAAGGGGTTATCAGAGAGGACCCAGGCACCCACCAGTGTAAATCAACATTTCCTAGAGTGTGTTCTAAGAGGTAACACACCAGGGTCTCGCCACGAGCATCAGTGTGTTGAAGTCACCCAGAAGTCCTGCAGTAGGAAAACTTATACATTGTTTAGTCCAATGTGCCCCAAAGTATTATTCAGAAAGCTTTTTAAAAAATTTTTACAAGTAGTACTTACTGACATCCTGCAGGACTGGTGTTCCTTGGAACCAACTTTGGGGAATGTTGATTTTAAGCCAATGAGCTCCTCGCCTCCTCTGAGTTTACGCTGGTCCTTTGGTGGACCAGCTCTTACCCCTGTAGCCCTCAAGCTCCTTCTTTACAGCTGTCTTCTTATTTAGACCTACCTTTCCTTGAGGGCCTTCAGGACTTGAATATCTCCTATCTCACTGAATTTTCTAAACAACGGCAGAGCCAGAGCCGAGGTGTTATTATGTGTATGTTACCTACCAGGAAAGGGAAGTTCAAGGAAGCACAGACATTAAGAAGGAGTGTCTCAATTCAACATTGGGTCTGACTCTAGAGTGCATGCTTCTAACCAGTGGTATTCTACAGAAGAACACTCAAGCATTCCATTTCAGTTATAAATATATTCAGAAAGATAGTAGACTGTGTTTCTCTTTAGATTCCTGAAAAGTATGAGTTCAACTGCATAACCCTCTTCTAGCACTGCAGGGAAGGAAGGGGCAGGGTCCCTCCAGAGTTGCCTTTCTCTTCCAGCATAGACAATTCTTTGTGGGCACCAATGATTCAGGGTCATCCGGCCAGGCTGCACCCAGATGTTTAGGAGTGCTACGTGGAATTTTTCTTCTGGGCTCGGCTTCTCACTGGCTGTCTCCCCACACTGCTGTTTCTAGTGATCACAGCTGAGTGCTGCCGGCTGCCCAGAATACTGCAGCAGAACAAGGCTATCTGGGTTACCCTTGGCTGCGTTTCTTTCACTGTCCCATTGAAATTGCTCTTGCCTCTTGCTAGGGAATAGGCTCAATCTGATTGGGGGTTATTTTCTTGTCTGGAGAAAAGGGGGAGGAGGAGCACAATGGCCGCTTTGATGAGTATGGGAGAATGCAGTGGTTTCTTGGCTTGCTCTCTACTTAAAGAAAAGACCTTTAGAGTTACGGCCATTACTGCTTGAGGGGTTCCAAGCTCTCACTCCTTCAAACTGCTGGCGAAGCTCTAAGCTTACGCGTTTCCCCATTCATGTGTAGTATCATGGGCATACACCTGGTAAAGTGTCCAAAGTCTAATTTTTTAAAGTATCTCTTTTGTAGAAGGACATCCATGTGCCATCCCAATAGTCGATTCTCCATCAGTGAGGTCTTTTGCCCATGCTTGTTTTTGGAAGGAGTAGAGAGGGGACAGAAATTTGTACATATATATTCTCGAGGCTTCATAAGTGAATGAAATGACAAGTTTATAAGGCAAATTATTGGCAGAGGAATGATTATCCATGTTATTTTACTTTTTTCTTTCACACCGTTTCTAAGCCAAGAACATCAGCAGGGATAGGAAGAAAATGTGTGTTGTTAAATATTACTTAGGCACTTGACATGTTATGAGGGGGAAAAATCCAACCACATTCTTTTGTATAACATTACGTTCAGTCCTTCATTAATATCACTAGTTGGGCTAAGGGGCAGCCACAGGCTAACATAAACAAATAGTCGCAAATGTGCTGAGTGTCACAGTTCAAACATTCAAGGCAATAATTGGACTGCATGTGGGTGGGTGGTCGGAGGAGATCCCTGAAGAGGAGGTGTTTGAGCTGAAGACTGGACCATAACAAGAAGCAGTTAGGCAAAAGCGGGGGCCAGGTGGTAGGGTCACTCAGTCCTCAGGATCACCAACCACAGCCTGCATTCTCTATGAGTATGCTGCCATCTAGTTATTCAAGTGTGTTGTGGAAGTGTGTGACATTGAAGACTTCTAGTGAGAAGGAAGCAGAATGCATGGCTATCCTCAGATGCTGAATGGTGAGTCCTAGGAACTGGAACATGTAGGAAGAGGAAGAATGATACTGGATGAGACCAAAGAGGTAGGGTGAGGCTAGATCAAGCACCGTTTTGTGGTCCATGTTAAGATTTTTCAACTCTTTCCTACGCAATGAGAGACCATTAAAGGAGTTTAAGCAAGCAAGTACCATTGGTAAGATTTGCATTTAAAAAGTGTGCATTTCATACTACAAGATGAAGACTGGATTGGTTGAGGACTAAGGTAAAATAGGTACACTCATAGGAGATGAGTGATGATGAATGGCATTTGGACTGCAGGGATAGTGGGGTTGGAGAAAAACGAGTGGCTCCAAGAGACACATAGGTTATTGGATCAGTGGGATCAGGTAATTGACATATGGGGTGGGGAACAGTGAGGAGAGAGAGAGGGTAGATTCAAAGATAATTTCTGGGTTTCTCTCTTGAATTAGAGAGATGGGGGGGGACATTTATGGAGACATAGAACACCATTGTGAGCGAGTTTTTGTGTGTTTAAATGCAAAATGATGACCCCAATTTTGGCCCAAGTTAAGATACTGAGAAGCTTAGAAGGGGGTTTTGAGTAGGTGGTTGGATACATGCATCTATTGGTCGAGAGGGGAATTTGAGCTGGAGTTATAAATTAGGCAGTGATTGGCAGGATTTAGAAACCATGGAAATAGTTGAGATGATTTAAAGAGAAAGTATTGGGTTAGATTTGAAGAAGGCCAGAAAAGCAAGAGGTTTGTGGAAATCGAATATTAAATGGTTGGGTAGAGGAAGAGGAGGATGCAAGGGGATCTAAAAGGCTAGTCCAGTGAGATAAGAGGGCTCAACCCCCAAATCAGGAGGAGAGTGTTAAATGAAAAAGGAAATAGTTAACTGTTAAATGCTAGTGAAGCATCAAAGGTATAAAATAGATCTCTTCAGCTGCAAATAACGGAATCAAACTTGCTTAGACAACCAGGTTATTGACACCTCGAACTGTAATTTAAGAAATTTGCAAGTCTTCAGGTTCACCTTATCCTAATAGCTGTCTTCACTACTCTGTATCCCCTTTGGCCTACCCTCCTCTGTGGCTTTTATCTTTAGACTATTTCCCTCATGCAGACAGAAAGGTTGTATTTGCTTCTGGCTTCACATCAGCCCTTCCTGGTCTTCTGAAGTGATAGTTTGTCTTCCATTTGCTCACCTTTGAGAGTTGATTTATCTTACGGAAGCCCTCACCGTGCTCCTTCTGGCTGGTTATTGCACTGACCCGAGTCACATGCTTATTCCTGAACTAAACCCCAGCCTGAAAAAACATCTTGCATTTAATGACTTAAGTGTGATGCCTGATGCTATTACTGCTAAGGGGATGGGGTTAAATAGAGCAATAGGGCTCATTTCAGGAAATAGGGACGGAGTTATCTTCTCTTGAGGCACAAAACTGGAGTTCTTTGGGGGATGATAAAGAAGAGGCTGGGCAACCAGGAAAGTCCAATATATTAACACGAGTAAGAGCCCAGAACTATTCTCAACAGTTTGGTAAATATTCTGCTAGATACAGTGTACTATACAATGTTCTCATTGTTTTAAAAATTTAGATGGGATTACATTGCACACGGTGCTCCGTAATTTGCTTTCCCCCCCCCTTTAAAAACACTTTTAAATGACACTTCCACTGAAGTATAACAAAGAAAGACATTATTTTAAAACTGCTATATAAAATATATAGCCAATCCCATAATGGGGGACATTTAGCTTGTTCCAATATTTTCCATATTACAAATTATTCTACGTCATTGTAAATGCCTTTTGAGACATGTATAAGCCTTTCTGTATTCAGTAGAATACATCCTTCATGATGAAATTTCTGGACCAAAGGCTAAGCATATAAAATCTTACAGAGGCTGAAAAAGCAAACTCCTTTATACTACTACTTAAAACTTTTTAAAAATATTTATTTATTTTTGAGAGAGAGAGAAAGAGAGAAAGAGCATGAGTGGGGGAGGGGCAGAGAGAGAGGGAGACACAGGATCCAAAGCAGGTTCCAGTCTCTAAGCTGTCAGAACAGAGCCCAAGGTGGGGCTCAACTCAAAAACTGTGAGGTCATGACCTGCATGGAAGTGGGAAGCCTAACCAACTGAGCCACCCGGGCGCCCCTATACTACTTCTTTGAGCAATCTACGAGAATGACATTTCATCCATATACTCACCAATGCTGAATACTAGTAATTGGAAACTATTTGGTGAAATAAAATTGTGATTTTAGTTATTTCCTGGATTAATATAATGCCTTTCTAAACTTTTTAAAAAGTATATTTATTTTGAGAGAGAGAGAGCATGGCGGACGGGTAGAGAGGGCGGGAGAGGGAGAGAATCCCAAGGAGGCTGACAGTGCAAAGCTGTGTGGGTGGAACTTATAAACCTCAAGATCATGACCTGAGCCAAAGTGGGATACCTAATCAACTGAGCCACACAAGTGCCCCTATTTTTTTTTTTTTAATGTTTTATTTATTTCTAGGAGAGAGAGAGACAGCGTGAGCAGTGGAGGGTCAGAGAGAGAGGGAGTCACAGACTGAAACAGGCTCCAGGCTCTGAGCTGGCAGTCAGCACAGAGCCCGACGCGGGGCTCGAACCCATGAACCGCGAGATCATGACCTAAGCGAAAGTCGGACGCTTAACCGACTAAGCCACCCAGGCGCCCCAGTGCCCCTATTTTTAATTTATTTTTCATTTCATCTCTCTATTTGGATATTCTACTCTTTTTTGAGTAACACAGCAATTATGGATTTCCAAGAAAAAAATTATTCTTCTGTACTCGCATTACTTTGGTATAAATTTCTCCATGATATTCCCTTTGAATTAGTAAAATTTCCTCTGTACCTGTGATTAAGACCTTTCGTTGGCTTTTATGTTATTTATTTGTATCTTTTCTGTGTGTTTTGTTAATCAGACTTGGTAAAGATGTGTTTATTATAGTGTTTTCAAAGCACTATCTTTTTGGTTTTATTAAGTTTTTTAGTATTTTGTTCTAGATAATTTCTATTTTTAGCTTTATTAACTTATTCTTTCTACTTTTGCTGTTAGTTTTATAGCCTTTTGGATTGGAAGTTTAGTTAATTTATTTGAAACATTTCTTGTTGTATAATGCATTAAGCATACATATTCTCCTGAAAGCTATTTTGACCATATTGTAAACCTTTTGTCATCTGGTACACTCACTTACCATTTTATTCTCAATAATTAGTAATTTAATTTCACATTCCCTTTAACAATTAATGATTATTTAGATCAATTCTAGTTTCTGAATGGTTCCACTAATATTTTTTAATGTTTATTTATTTTTGAGAGAGAGAGAGAGACATAGAGTGTGAGCAGGGGAGGGTCAGAGATAGAGGGAGACACGGAATCTGAAGCAGGCTCCAGGCTCTGAGCTGTCAGCACAGAGCCTGATGAGGAACTTGAACCCACAAATTGTGAGATTGTGACCTGAGCCACTTAACCAACTGAGCCACCCAAGCGCCCCTATTTTTTTTTTTTGAGAGGGGAGAGAGAGAGAGAGAGAGAGAGAGAGAGAGAACATGATCGGATGAGGGGTAGAGGGAGAGAGAGAGAGAGAATCTGGGATTATGACCTGAGCCGAAATCAAGAGTCAGACGCTCAACTGACCAAGCCAGCCAGGCACTCTGGTACCACTGATATATTTAAACATACTTGAAGTCATGTTTTTTCTAATGACGGCTCAAGTGTATGTTCTTCCTCACAAATATTAGCATGCCACAATGTTCACTTTTTGCCCTTTTACCGTGTTCTAAATTATCATCATCTGGAATCTTTGATCTAGGTTCATATTCATATTTTAAAGTCACAGGTCACTACTTATTTAGCATTAGCTATAGGTTTTTACTGGATTCTCTAATAACTACTATGTACATACTCCATATTTTTCTCTTTTAAGGCACATCTATTTTGCTTGTTTGTTGTGATGACAATAAAACCTTAAGTCATTCTCTCAGAGAGGTTTGCTGGTAAATTTTTCGAGTTCTCACACGATGAGAACATCTTTGTTTCTTCCTTCTCATTTAAGTACAGTTTGGTCACATACAGAATTCTCTATTCTAGATCATGGAAATATTTTCTCTACTACTTTTTATTATCTAGTGTTGCAAGTGAGAATTTTATCTTATTTTCAGTCCATGGATGGTATGTACCTACTTTTTAAAAACTCTGCAAGATTTCACCTTTTTAATTTATTGTCAGAGATATGAAGGTTTGTTTAAATTTATTTGGTTGTAGGTTTTTTGTTCTGATTTATTTGATTTATTTTGACTTTAATTTTTTTGTAAAGATAATACATTAACATAATTAAAAATTTAAAGGCATAGGTGGCTCCATTAGTTAAACATCAAACTTTAGCTCAGATCATGATCTCGTGATTTGTGAGTTCAGGCCGGGGAGGGGGCTCTGAGCTGATAGTTCAGAGCCTGTAGTCTGCTTCAGATTCTGTGTTTCCCTCTCTCTCTGCCCCTCCCCCACTGATGTCCTTTCTTTCTCTCTCTCTCTCAAAAATAAACAATTAAAAAAATTATCAAAAAGACCTACTTAAAAGCATGAAAGTTATTTGGTGAAGAGTCTCCCTTCCATTCCACTTCTATCTCCCCCCTTTCCTTCCTGGAAACAACGGATGTAATCTATTTCTTGGGTATCCTTCCAGAGCGTTTCCCTCCGTTTCGCTCGCACCAGGTAGCATTTCCTGCACATTGCTCCATGGTTTTTGATTTTTGTTTTTGTTTTGATTTTCGTTTATATATATATATATATATTTATAAGCAGTCATTCTTTTTTTCAAGTTTTTATTTATTTATTTATTTTGAGACACAGGGAGAGCACTAGTGGAGGGGCAGAAAGAGAGAGAGAGAGAGAGAGAGAGAGAGAGAGAGAGAGAGGAAGATTCCCAAGCAAGACCTGTGCTCTCAACGCAGAGCTTAATGCAGGGATTGAATTTAGGAACCGCGAGATCATGAGCGGAGCTGAAATTAAGAGCTGGAAGTTTAATGGGGTAAAATTTCTAAGGAAGCCTAACCCAGGTACCAGTGTACAGCAGTCATTCTTAACGATGCTCCTTTGCATATAATTGGTCTTTCTTCTCTGGATGATTTTAAGGCACTGTCTTTGGTACAATTTTATAATAAGCTTCTGAAGACTGGTTCTTTTCATATGATTCTGTTTAGAGTTTACCGAACTTCTTACATCTGCAAATCAGCGTCATTCCTCGAATTTGGCAAAATTTCAGCCATAATTTCTCCATATATTTTTTCAAAAAATTTTTCTATTTGCCTCTTGAAATTCTTATTACACATATGGTAGACCATTTTCCATTTTCCATCCCTAAGGATATGTTCATTTTTCTCCAGTCTTTTTTCCCTTCTGTCCCATAGACTGAATAATTTTTATTACTTCAGTCTTCAGACACACTGGGCTAACCATCCAGTATGACACATTCAGAGGACTAGTAGTGGATGCGGGCTGTCAGCTGGAAACACACTTGGAGTTGTCGGAGGCAGCACCTACATGTGGTCTGTCCGCATAGCTTGAACTCCTCCCATAGCGGCTGCATGAGTATTCCCACAGGCAAAGACGGAAGTTGTAGGGCTCTGATGACCTTGCCTAA
The DNA here is from genome assembly GCF_003009895.1 of Hyaena hyaena. NCBI lineage: Eukaryota > Metazoa > Chordata > Mammalia > Carnivora > Hyaenidae > Hyaena > Hyaena hyaena. Next base: position 355,480 of record NW_024080863.1, on the reverse strand, counting down.
GAAGTCCTATAATGTTACTTCTACTGTTTTCTGTTGGTCACATGGTTCTCAAGTCAGATCATGGGAGAGTTACTCTGAAGAAGACCATGTAAAATGGGAGACATTATGGTAGCCATCTTTAGAAAATACAATCTGTTCCAACTTTTTTAGAGTCTTTGTCTGCTGAATGTACCATATGGGCGATCTTGCCGTTGGTTTCCATTGATTACCTGTTTCCTTGGTGATAAGGTCACATTTTCTAGTTTCTTTGTGTGTTTAGTGGTTTTTAACTGAATATTAGACATTTGGAATGATACGCATTTCAGACACTATATTCTGTTCTCTTTCTCTGAAAATTTGTAAGGCATGTTTTAGCAGGCTCATCATTTTGAATTTGTGTTAGCTTGATTTTATGCTTTATCTGGGTGAATATTTCCAAAGCCCCAATATGTCTTGGGAGTCCCCTATAACAGGAGGGATCTCAACTTCCAAACTCTTCCATTAAGATCTTGTCAGGGTGTGGCTTTCGGCATTGTTGGTTCTAAGAAGGTCTGGAGTCAGTCCTACAACAAAGGCATCATCCTAATTTCTAAGGAAAGCTTTTGTGGTAACTCAGCCCAATGTTGACATCTTAATCATGTCTCTCCACTCCAGTAGGGTCGGAACTTTCTGGTACTGCTCTTCACTGAGTACAGCCTGACCTCTAGAATCTTGGTTCCATTTTCACTTTGTGGTACTTGCTAGCTGTAAGCCTTGAATAGAATTGTTCTGTTCAGGTACAGCCTCACCTTCATCATGGAGATACCCAACACAGATTATTGGCATCCACCACTTTGCACATCTTGCCCTGTCTCCTGTGCTTTTCCCTGAAGAATCCATCATTTACGCTGCTCTGAACTCTGATATATGCTTCCCCAGCTCAGCAGCTCTGCGGATTTTTGCTGAACTCCTGAATTTCCATTCACTTAGAAATGGCAGCCTTTTAGCCACTCTGACTGGTACAGCCCCTCTGGAAAACAGTGTGGAGGTTCCTCAGGAAACTAACAATAGAACTCCCCTATGACCCAGCAATAGCACTGCCAGGAATTTACCCAAGGGATACAGAAATGCTGATGCATAGGAGCACATGTACCCCAATGTTCATAGTAGCACTCTCAACAATAGCTAAAACATGGAAAGAGCCTAAGTGTCCATCAACGGACGAATGGATCAAGAAGATGTGGTTTATCTATACGATGGAATACTACATGGCAATGAGAAA